>NW_017189863.1:0-214186 GCF_001704415.2 Capra hircus | reverse complement strand
GAGAGAGATTGTTGGGTTGTGTCCCCTTGTCATAGTCGTGTGTCTTCAATATGTGAGGTTCTCTCTTTCAGTTGTGTGTGTCTCCTCTTCAGTGTGTGTGTGTCTCTGGTGTCTGTGTGTGTAAGAAGTAGTAGTGTGTGTCTCTCTTAATAGTAATTTGTGTGTGTCTGTCATGTGTCACTTCCTAGTATGTGTGTGTGATGCCTGTGCTTGCCTATGTGTGTGCGGCATCACTCTGTGTGTGTGCTCAGTTGTGGGATTGCTCTTTCAGTGTTTGCAGATCTCTTTCAGGGTTTAAGATTCAATTATGTGATCACACATCTGCTTCTGTAGTACACTGTTGCATGCTGACGCAGGAGGCTGTGTGGCCTCCAGCATAAAAGAAAATTAAATTTCTGTTTTTAAATCGAGAAGATAGAATTGTCATTCCATACATTGTCACCTTTTTGAATGGAAAACTCAGGGGCATTTAGCACATTCAAGGTTGTGTAGGCCTTCAGTTCTGTCCACTACAGATATTTCCTCCCAAGACCTCATGGCCATTTACAGTTTCCCCTACAATTCCTGCCAGGCTGCTAACCACTAATCTTTCAATTTCTGGAGCATTTCAGCAATTAATGGAATCAATACAATATGTTCATTTTCACCGTGGCTGCGCATCTTTTACAATATTTCCAAGGTTAATCCATTATTGTAGCAATAATATTGTACGTTTATTAATTAATTTTTAATATGTATCTATATTCCACATTTTATATTATTATATTTAAAATTTATTTTAATTTAATTGGAGGCCTAATTACTCTAACATATTGTAGTGGTATTTTTTGCCATAACATTGACATGAACTAGGCCATGGGTTGCAGTGTTCACCACCTTGATCCCCCTCCCACCCCCCTCCCATCCCATCCTTCTGGTCACGTCCAGTGTACCAAGACCTGAGCACTTTCCTGTTCTTCATGCATTCAGAACCTGTGACTTGGCGATTCTGATTTCACATAATTGAAAATATATATTTAATGTCTATTCTCCTTCAAAATCATCTCACCCTCGTCTATACTCCACAAAGTCCAAAAGACATGTTCTATAATATCGTTTGCTATTTTCTTACTCTGTCTCACATATATTGTTATCAATTATGTCTTTTAATTCCAATATATGCATTGTATACTGTTGTATTGGTGTTTTTCCTTTCCGGCTATTTCACTCTGTATAAATACCTCCAAGTTCATCCACCTCATTAGAACTGATTCAAAGTATTCTTTTTAATGGCTGAGTAATGATTCCATTGTGTATCATGTTCCACCAAGCTTTCTTATCCATTCTCTCCTGATGGACATTCTAAGTTCTTCATGTCTGGGCTATTATAAACAGTGCTGTGATGAAATGGGGTGACACGGTCTCTTTCAATTCTGGTTTTCTCGGTGTGTATGCCAGGATGGGATTGCTGGGGTCTTAAATGGAAGTTCTTTTCCAAGTTTTAAGGAATCAATCCTACACTGTTACTCCCATAGTGGCTGTACTAGTTTGCACTCCCACAACCATGTAAAGGTCTCCCCTTTTCCTCGCACAACACCCCCTCCAGCATTTATTTTTTGTAGATATTTGGAGAGGCAGCTCATTGCTGAAGGCGTCAATGTGAGTACTAATAGTGGGTTTCTGCATTTTGCAACTTCTCTGAAATACATGTGCATCTATTTCATGGTGTTTGTTAAAGCATCTGTAATGTTTCTTCGGAAGATACATGTCTGTCCTTAGTTTCTCTAGCGCCATTTTTTTGATATGGATCGCTTATTTTTCTAGAATTAGATGCAGGAGTGTGCTTGTGATTTTTCTGAGACTTAATTCTTTGTATCAGTTGCTTCATTTGTTATTATTTTCTCCCATTCTGAACACTGTCTTTCACCTTGCTTATAGTCTGCCCTCGTTTGTAGCAAAATGCTTATTAAATTTAATTAGGTCCATTCGCATTATTTTGCTTTTATTCTCCATACCCCACCTGGAGGTGGGTCCATAGAAGATCCTCGCTGTGATTTATCGTGGCAGAGTATCTTTGCCCAGATTCCCTCTAGAGTTTTATATTTTCTGGTCTTAGTTTAGATCTTTATCCATTTGTTGAGTTTTAGTTATTTTGAGGATGTGAGTGGTTTCAGCAGAAGTTTTCTAGTTTCATTCTTTCGTAACAAGTAGTTTAGTCCGAGTTTTACCAATAACGCCAACTTGCTAAAAGAGATTGTCTTTTTCTCCATTAGAATTCTTATAACCTCCTTCTGTCAAAGATAAGGTGTCCGATAGGTGGCATGGATATATCTCTGGCTTTCTATTTTTTTCCATTGATCTATATTTCTGTCTTTGTGCCAGTACCATCTCCTGTCTTGATGAATTACAGCTTTGTAGTATAGCCTGAAGTCAGGGCAGTTGATTCCTCCAGTTCCATTCTTCTTTCTCAAGATTGCTTTGGCTACTCAACGTTTTTTGTATTTCCATACAATTTGTGAAATATTTGTTCTAGTTCTGTGAAAAATACCGTTGGTAGCTTGATAGAAATTGCATTGAATCTATAGATTGCTTTGGGTAGTATACTCATTTTCACTATATTGATCCTTCCAATCCATGAACATGTTATATTTCTCCATCTGTTTTGTGTCCTCTTTGATTTCTTTCATCAGTGTTTTATAGTTTTCTATATGGGTCTTCTGTTTCTTTAGGTAGATATATTATTAAGTATCTTATTCTTTTCATTGCAATGGTGAATGGAATTGTTTTGTTAATTTTTCTTTCTGTTTTCTCATTGTTAGTGTATAGGAATGCAGGGGATTTCTGTGTGTTAATTTTATATCCTGCAACTTTACTATATTTATTGATTAGCTCTAGTAATTTTCTGGTGGGGTCCTAAGGGTTCTCTATGTAGACCATCATGTCATCTGTAAACAGTGAGAGTTTTGGCTTCTTCTTTTCCAATCTGAATTCCTTTTATTTGTTTTCCTGCTCTGATTACTGTGGCCAAAACTTCCAAAACTCTGTTGAATAGTAGTGGTGAGAGTGGGTACCCGTTGTCTTGTTCCTGACTTTAGGGGAAATGCTTTCAGTTTTTCACAATTGTGGATAATGTTTGCTTTGGGTTTGTCATATATAGGTTTTATTATGTTGAGGTATGTTCCTTATATCCCTGCTTTCTGGAGGGTTTTTATCATGAATGGATGTTGAATTTTGTCAAAGTCTTTCTCTGCATCTATTGAGGTAATCATATGATTTTTTGTCTATCAGTTTGTTAATGTGGTGTATTACCTTGATTGATTTGGCAGGTATTGAAGAATCCTTGCAACCATGGCATAAAGCCCACTTCATCATGATGTATGATTTTTTAATATGTTGTTACAGTCTGTTTTCTAGAGTTTTGTTAAAGGTTTTTGCATCTATGTTCATCAGTGATATCGGCCTGTAGTTTTCTTTTTTGTGGCATCTTTGTCTGATTTTGGTATTAGGGTGATGGTGGCCTCATAGAATGAGTTTTGCAGTTTTCCCTTCCTCTGCAAATTTCTGGAAGGGCTTGAGTAGGATAGGTGTTATCTCTTCTCTAAATTTTTCGTAGAATTTAGTTGTGAAGGCTGTCTGGTCCTGGGCTTTTGTTTGCTGAAATATTTCTGATTACAGTTTCAATTTACATGCCTGTGATGGGTCTGTTAAGATTTTCTATTTCTTCCTGGTTCAGGTTTGGAAAGTTAAACTTTTCTAAAAAATTTGTCCATTTCTTCCAAGTTGTCCATTTTATTGGCATATAGTTGCTGATAGTAGTCTCATATGATCCTTTTATTTCTGTGTTGTCTGTTGTGATCTCTCCATTTTCATTTCTAATTTTGTTGATTTGATTCTTCTCTCCTTTGTTTCTTGATGAGTCTGGCTAATGGTTTGTCCAATTTTATTTATCTTCTCAAAAAACCAACTTTTACCTTTGTTGATTTTTCTATGGTCTCCTCTGTTTCTTTTGCATGTACTTCTGCCCTAATTTTTAAGATTTCTTTCCTTCTATTAACTCTGGAGTTCTTCACTTCTTCCTTTTCTAGTGGCTTTAGCTGTAGAGGTAGGTTATTTATTTGACTTTTTTCTTGTTTCTTGAGGTATGCCTGTATTGCTATGAACCTTCCCCTTAGCACTGCTTTTACAGTGTCCACAGGTTGTGGGTTGTTGTGTTTTTCATTTTCATTCATTTCTATGCATATTTTGATTTCTTTTTTGATTTCTTCTGTGATTTGTTGGTTATTCAGCAGTGTGTTGTTCAGCCTCCATATGTTGGAATTTTTAATAGTGTTTCTTTTGCAATTGACATCTAATCTTATTGCCATCAGGTCAGAAAATATGCTTGGAATGATTATAATTTTTTTTGAATTTACCAAGGCTAGATATGGCTCAGGATGTGATCTATCCTGGAGAAGGTTCCATGTGCACTGGAGAAAAAGAGGAAATTAATTATTTTGGGATTAAATGTCCTATAGATATCTATTAGTTCTAACTGGTCCATTGTGTCATTTAAAGTTTGTGTTTGTTAGTTAGTTTTCAGTTTAGTTGATATATCCATAGGTGTGAGTGGGGGATTAAAGTCTCTCACTATTATTGTGTTATTGTTAATTTACTCTTTCATTCATATTAGCATTTGCCTCACATATTGTGTTGCTACTCTGTTGGGTGGCTTATATATTTATAATTGTTATATTTTCTTCTTGGATTGATCCTTTGATCATTATGTAGTGACCTTCTTTTGTCTCTTTTCACAGCCTTTATTTTAAAGTCTATTTTATCTGACATGAGTATTGCTACTCCTGCTTTCTTTTGGTCTCTATTTGCATGGAATATCTTATTCTAGCCCTTCACTTTCAGTCATTATGTATCCCTTGTTTTGAGATAGGCCTTTTGTAGACAACATATATAGGGGTCTTATTTTTGTATCCATTCAGCCAGTCTTTGTCTTTTAGTTGGGGCATTCAAACCATTAACATTAAAGGTAATTATTGATAAGTATGATCCCATTGCTATTTACTTTGTTGTTTGGCGTTCAAGTTTATACCCCCTTTTTGTGTTTCCTGTCTAGAGAAGATCCTTTAGCATTCGTTGGAGAGCTGGTTTTGTGGTGTTGAATTCTCTCAGCTTTTGGTTGTCTGTAAAGCTTTTGATTTGTCCTTCATATTCAAATGAGATCCTTGATGGGTACAGTAATCTGCATTGTAGGTTTTTCTCTTTTATCACTTTTAGTATGACCCTGCCTTTCCCTTCTGGCCTGAAGTGTTTCTATTGAAAGATAAGCTGTTATCTTTATGGGAATCCCCTTGTGTGTTATTTGTTATTTTTCCCTTGCTGGCTTTTAATATTTGTTCTTTGTGTTTGATCTTTGTTAATTTGATTAATATGTGTCTTGGGGTTTTTCACCTTGGGTTTATCCTGTTTGGGACTCTCTGGGTTTCTTGGACTTGGGTGACTATTTCCTTCCCCATTTTAGGGAAGTTTTCAACTATTATCTCCTGAAGTATTTTCTCATGGTCTTTTTTTTTGTCTTCTTTTTCCGGGGACTCCTATGATTCGAATGTTGGGGGCCTTTAACATGGTCCCAGCAGTCTTGAGTTTGTCCTCATTTCTTTTAATTCTTTTTTTTTCTTTTTTCCTCTCTGTTTCATTTATTTCTACCATTCTATCTTCTACCTCACTTATCCTATCTTCTGCCTCCGTTATTCTACTGTTGGTTCCCTCCAGAGTGTTTTTCATCTCATTAATTGCTTTATTCCATTATATATTGCCCCTTTTTTATTTCTTCTAGGTCCTTGTTCAACATGTCCTGCACCTGCTCAATCCTTGTCTCCAGGTCATGTATCTGTAACTACACTTTGTTTTCAAGATTTTGGATCATTCTTACTATCATTATTCTGAATTCTTTTTCAGGTTGATTTGCTATCTCATCCTATTTTGTTTGGTTTGTTGTGTCTTTATCTTGTTCCTTCACCTACTACCTTTTCATCTTGTTTAGATTGCTGTGTTTGGAGTACACTTTCCATATTCTGGCAGTTTTGTGGTTTCTTTTTATTGTAGAGGTTCTTTGCTGTGGGTGGTGTGAACGGGTGGCTTGTCAAGGTTTTCCTGGTTAGAGAAGCTTGTGTTGGCGTTCTTGTGGGTGGAGTTGGATTTATACTCTCTGGAGTGCAATGAAGTGTTCAGTTATGAGTTTTGAGATGTCTGCGGGTTTGGTGTGACTTTGGGCAGCCTGTATATTGAACCCAGGGCTATGTTCCTTCGTTGCTGGAGAACTTGCATGGTATGTCTTGTTGTGGAACTTGTTGGCTCTTGGGTGGTGCTTGGTTTCAGTGTAGGTATGGAGCTCTTATCAATTAATATTCCCTGGATTCAGGAGTTCTCTGGTGTTCTCAGGTTTTGGACTTAAGCCTCCTGCCTCTGGTCTTTAGTCTTATACTTACAGTAGCCTCAAGACTTCTCCGTCTATACAGCACCAATGATAAAACCTCTAGGTTAATGATGAAAAGTTTCTCCACAGTGAGGGACACCTGGAGAGGTTCACAGAGTTACATGGAGAAGAGAAGAGGGAGGAGGGAGATAGAAGTGACCAGGAGGAGACGAGGGGGAATCAAACAGGGAGAGAGCAAGCTAGCCAGTAATTGATTCCCTATGTGCTCTTCACAGTCTGGATCCCTCAGAGTTGTTCATGGAGTTACACAGAGAAGAGAAGGGGGATGAAGGAGACAGAGGTGACCAGGAAGAGAAAAGTGGGAATCAAAAGCAGAGAGACAGATCCAGCCAGTAATCAGTTCTTTAAATGTTCTCCACAGCCTGGAACACACAAAGAGATTAATAGAGATGGGTAGAGAAGACAAGGGGGAGGGAGGAGTTAGAGGCCACCTGGTGAAGAAACAGCTACTGCTGCTGCTAAGTCGCTTCAGTCATGTCCGACTCTGTGCAACCCCATAGACGGCAACCCACCAGGATCCCCCGTCCCTGGGATTCTCCAAGCAAGAACACTGGAGTGGGTTGCCATTTCCTTCTCCAATGCAGGAAAGTGAAAAGTGAAAGTGAACCCGCTCAGTCGTGTCCGACTCTTAGCGATCCCATGAACTGCAGCGTACCAGGTTCCTCCATCCATGGGATTTTCCAGGCAAGAGTACTGGAGTGGGGTGCCATTGCCTTCTCTATGGTGAAGAAAAAGGAGAGTCAAAAGAGGGAGAGAGCATTCAAGCCAGTAATCACACTCCCGAGTAAAAGTGGGTACTGAAGATTGGGTTCTTAAGGGTACAAAGTTGATAACAAATACCAAAAAGCAAAAATTTTAAATCTAAAGTAGAGGTTACACTCTCAAAATTACAGTATTAAAAAAAAAGTAACAAAAAATTTAAAATATATATATGAAGTTTGTTTTAAAAATAGGGTATTTTTTGTTGCAAGGTAATAGTAGGTTATAAAAATGAAAATTAAAGGCATAATGGAGGATTTAAAATAAAAAATAAATTAAATAAATGATAATAGTAAAAATATATCTAGGAATTTCTCTGGAGCTGTTGTGATCAGTTCAGTTTCAGATAGTTCCTTGATCCGTGTTATACTTTTCAAGATCTAAAGGCCCCTTCCAATGTAGTCAGTGCTAACTACAGGGTTTTAATCTGTTCCACCTGTCACTTCCAAAGCGGTTCTCTCTGTTTATTTTAGCTTCTTCAGTTTGGTGGTCTCTTCAGTGTCTAATTTCTGCCCTGACACAAGGGGGCGAAAGTGCTCACTTATTAGGCTCACTTGTTCATTCGTGCTGTGGAGAGGGAGGAACGTTGCAAATAAATATCACTGGTATGTGTGTGTCTCGGCCTCACTGGGATTGCCCCTGTTCACGGTACGTGGGCTTTTCCAGTCTACACTTCTCAGGTTCTAGGTTGTTCTGCCAGGGAACTGTCTGAGGTGGGCCCTGGGTTGCATGCACTTCCCAGGTGCCACTCAGGTTCAGGTTCTTGGGTACTCCACAAAGGCACAGACTTGGTTGGGCTTGTGTTTTCTGCTCTTCCCAGGTCCAAGCAGCTCAGGCGACTATGTGCTTGGCAAATGCAATCTCCCACAGGTGGGGTGTGTGTCTTATCCCCTCCCCGTCCCAGCTGCTCAGTTTTCTGGGTGTGCAGCAGGCGTGCCTCCTGAGGTGTGCCATGTGTCTCTTCTGGGGAGCTGATCTCTGGCTGCAACACTTCTGGCAGCTGTTAACCACCCAGAATCCCAAGAAGTCTTGGTTAACAATGGAGCCTGCTTGCAGTTTGGTAAAGGATGCCTCTCTGGGGCTGAGATAGCCACTTTCTGGCTCTGGCTGCCCCCTGCCTGCATGTCTCTGGTTTGGGATCTGCTGGTACGCAGCCTGCTATCTCTCCTCTGGCATTCACTCAGTCCTTTGTTCTGGTAGGAGGCCTGGCAGTGCCTTACCTTAGGGCTTTTCATGGGGTAGTTCTCTCTCTCTCTCTTTTTCTCTCTTTCTCTGGCTATCCCACAGTTTGGGTTTCTATCTCACCTTAGTTCCCTCAGACTGCCCTCAGGGTATTAGGGCCCGGTCCTTAGCCTAAGCAATGCTGCCCACGTCTCCCTGTTCGGCCCCTACTTGCTGATGTCAGCTGTGAGCACTGGGAGTTGCCATTAGGCACTTAATCTGTGGGTTTTATTTATTTATTTATTTATTTTTCCTCCCAGTTATGATGCTGTCTGAGAGTCCAAAACTCCCCACAGACATGCCAGTGGGAGTGTTTCCTGGTGTTTGGAAACTTCTCCTCTTTTAAGACTCCCTTCCTGGGACTTATCTCCGGCCCTACATCTTTTGTCTCTCTTTTTATCTTTTATATTTTATCTTACCTCCTTTCAAAGACAATGGGCTGCCTTTCTGGGTGCCTGAGGTCCTCTGCCAGCATTCAGAAGTTGTTTTGTGAAATTTGCTCAGCGTTCAAATATTCTTCCAATGAATTTGTGGGGGAGAAAGTGGTCTCTCTGCCCTATTCCTACACCATTTTAGGACTACCCCACCGTATTGGTACTTTTTAAATTCTTTCTGTTTGAATAAAAATTTATTTTGTGGATAAACTATATTTTATTCATCCCTTCATCAGTTACTGAACATTTGGATTGTTTTCAGGTTTCATCTCTTATGCATAATGTTGCTATGAACGCCTTATTTCAAGTCTTCTGTAGACATATATTTTCATATATATGTCATATATTTATTTATTTCATGTATATGTAGACATATATATTTGTGTCAAAGTATGTTTTCATATGTACCCTTGCATAAGTACCTAGAAGTGGAATTGCTGGGTCCTATTAAACTTTATGTTTACCTTTTTGAAGAACTATCAGAATATTTTTCAAAATGGCTGCACCATTTTATGCTCCCACCATTTTATGTATGAGAGGTCCAACTTCATCGCATCCTCACCAGTACAATTATTGTCCGTCTTTTTGATTCCAGACATCCTGGAAGGTATCTGACTGTGGTTTTAATTTTTATCTCCCTAAAAACAAATGATGTTGAGCATCTTTAATCAATTGAGTTGGACACAACATAGCAACTGAACAGCAACATTTAATGTAATTCCTGATAACACAGGGTTATATCTACCTTTCTTTTCTATATGTCATAGTGAGAGTTGCTCAGTCATGTCTGACTCTTTGTGACTCCATGGACTATACAGTCCATGGAATTCTTTAGGATGGAATACCAGAGTGGCTAGCCTTTCCCTTCTCCAGGGTATCTTCTCAACCCAGGGATCGAACCCAGGGATCGAACCCAGGTCTCCTGCATTGCATGTGGATTTTTAACCAGCTGAGCTACAAGGGGAGCCCTGCTATATGTCTTATGTAATTTTTATTCCATTGTTCCTCCATTATGCCTTTTTTGTGTTAAATAGGTCATTTTTAATGTACTCTGTTAAACTTTCTCATTTCTTTTACTATATTTTTGAGTTATTTTCTTAGTGGTCATGCTGGTGAATAGAATTCAAGTCCTTTGCCTTCCTTCTGGAGCATCTTCCTTCTCTTGCCCCACCCCAGCCCCAGGTCATGAGTCATGGGTGGGAGTCACTGGGTCTGAGGCTACAGCAAAGGCAGAGAGTGTGGGTTAAGGGACAGGACTGGGTCCTGCTTGCAGAGCAAGGATCCTAGAGGAAGGGGTGAGTTCCACAGGGTGGAGAGAAAGAAGCGGAGAAAGAGGAATGTGGTCTATATGGGGAAGGACAGAGGACCCTTCCAAGGAGTGACAGGGGCTGCCTGGAGGATGCCCCTGGGCCTAGCTCTCTTCTCTGTGACCTTAGGAAGAGACCCTGCCCTCCTGCACCCCTGAGCCCTGTGCACAGCTTAGAGCTGCACCCCTTGGAGACCCAGGAGATGGAAGAATAGTCCTGAGCCATCAGAAATACACATGAGAAGTTTGGGTGTGGGGCAGGGAAGTGCCCTGGAGGCTGTGCCCAACAATGCTGAGGGCATCCAGGGACAGGGTATGTGCTTGGCTCTGTGTCAAGTAGGCACAGTTCTAGGAACATCAAGTACAGCTCAGGGGGACGGCAGCAACTTGTTTCAAACCACAAGGTTGCTGCAGCTGAGGGCAGCCACCCATAGCCTGGCAGAAGCACAGGGTCTGGAGAGCACGTGTGGGCAGTGGTTTGTCCCTGTTAGACCCGAGGCCCTGCTGCCAGTCGGAGCCTTCCCTAGGCCTACCCCTGGGACCAGTCCTGAACCAGGAAGGGCCCCACAGGCCCCAGGATGCTGTGGTCAGAGGCATCCCTTCAGTCAAGATCAGCCCAGCATGGGGACCTCCCCCATCAACTGCTACCTTCTTGCAGAGCCTCACCTTACCCCATCCTCACTGGTTCCAGGCCCCTCTGACTACAAGGCTATGACAGGCCCCTTCTTGTCCCCTTCCTTGGCCTCTACTGTGGAGCCTCACTCCCAAGATGGGTGGGGTGCGGGTGGGGTGCAGTTGGGGGCCTGAGTCTTTCCTGCCTGCTGTGCAGGGCACACCTGCACCACCTCACCCTGGGCCCCCACAGAGCCCAGGCACTGGTCACTACATCCTGTGGCCTGAGGGAAGATGCAGCCTGAGATAGCAGGCCAGGGAGGTCGCGGGACACTCAAGGTCAAGATCAGGGTCACAACCCATATCTAGAGGCCCCTAGCTGACATGCACTGTGCTGTCCAGAGCAGGGGCTCAGGTAGGTGAACTGAATGCCTCTCTCGGTTCCAGCTGAGCCCTCTGCTGCTCTCTTCCTTCCCATTTTCCATTTTCTGCAGGACCTGGCCTTCCTTGCTTGCCCTCACACTTGCATGGGGCAGTCTTGTGTGAAACAAGCTCAGCCTGCCTGAGAGCCATCTGGGTCATGTGCACAGAGTACAGAGCACAAGGAGACATGGAAAAGGGTCCTGAGTATGGGAGGGGTGAGAGCCCAGGGGATGCTGGAGAGACACCCCAACACCTGCCGCAGAAGAGGCAGCAGCAGGACTGGCTGGAGGCATTTGGCTGGCCACAACAGGGCCTTGCTTGGGAGCAGGCAGGTGCAGAAGGCCAGGGGCCACAACCCCTTTATCACCACTAACAATGTGCCCCACAGCCCTCAATTGCATTTCTGGATTGTCACTACTAGCCAGGTGCCTCTAACCAGTCCTGTGGCTGTGTTTCCAGGGCCTGAGCCATGCAATGTGTGGGCCTGGCCTGGAATCCTTGTGCCTCTTAGGAGGAGCTGGGGCATTTTGGACAAGTCTCTAAACCCTCCTGTCCCCACTGTCTTCAATAGGAGCAAGGGTCCTAACAGTGCCCACCTCCCCCCAGGGATCCTCTGAGGACTCAAACAGTGACTGCAGGCTGAAGGAGTCAGCCCATGGCCTGTTGCAGTGTCAGTGCTCAGAGATGCAAGCTCTTGGGGGTGGAGCCGATTCTTCTCCAGTGGAGCTGATTCTTCTCCCAGGCTCTAAATCTTTCAGCACCTAAGTAGTGGTGCAGGGCCATTAGTACCAGGTTTCTGCTGTCCCTTATTTGACCAGATGGCATCGTGGGTCTCAGGCTGCCTTGTGGGAGTGCCAAGGATGGCACTGTGATGAGCAGCACACAGAAGCACAGTGTGGTGGGCATACAGAGAGGGGATCACCCTATTACAAGGCCCAGGTAGGCTTGTAGTAGGACACCTGGATCTGGCCTTATGGACAGGGTCAGTGTCCAGTCCTCAGCAACACAATGAGTCCTGGGACAGAGCCCCAGGTCACAGGGTTCTCAGTGGTAATCTGGGCTGGTTGGCAGCTCTGATGAGAGAAATTGGCCCTAGTCATGCATACTCTGGCATAGGGAAACAATCTGCTTAGGAGCTAACCTTCCATTTTTGTGATGGGGACCAGGTGCTAGGGGATAGGGAGATATGGCTTTCTACTGTGAGAACGGGAGCCATTAGTTTGATCCCAGGTGGGTAGCTGGGGAAGAAGCAGGGCACCCAAGGAGCTATCAGGCCAAGTGCTCATGGGAAGGACTCCCAACCAAGCCCAGGGACAGCAGGCTCAGAATCTGGAGTCAGGGCCTGCTCCAGCTCAAGGAGGAGGATGGGATCTGCAGCAGGATGGTGGCCTTGAGAAGGGCTACATCCCCAAATGGGGACAGCAGAGCCAGCTCTTGGCCTGGCCAGGAGAGAATGTCAGGTGCACAACTCTGGGGGCCCCCAGGAACTAGGAGATGTAGGTCCCTCTGCCAGGTCTGAGGAAGTGTCTCCAGATTGTCTGCTTTAAACCTTGCCTATTGGCCCTAGGTGAAGGAAACAGTGGGTATGGGGTGGGGGTGGGCCATTGGGCAAGGAGGGTGTGCTCCCACTGAACAGGCAAAGGAAGAAGAGCCAATGGGGGTAAAGTGCACATTTATCTTTTCAAATTCTCCCCCAACCAGGGAAAGGCTGGGAGGGAGTGGCCCCCACAGAGCTGCCAGGGATCCTAGAGCATGGCATCCTACCTGATGACCCTGCCCTTCCCCCACATCTAACCCACTTATTCCTGGGGGCTCCCTGAGGTTCCTGGGGACCCAATCAGCCACAGTCCCTGCCCACAAGTCCCTGTCGCCCAGCTCCGTCCAGTCCAGGGGGCCACACAGACCATCTCGGACCCTGCTGGGACTGTACCAGAGTGCTGACTCGGGGTACCAGGCCACTGCACTGCACCCCGGCAGCCCCTCCCCTCAAGTGTCCAGAGCAGAGACAAGACTCGCTTAAACTTTCAGGAAATTTTATTGAAGAGCAGAACTGACTGAAACCATTGAAGACAGGGAATGACAACACAGAGAAGAACTTCTAAGGGCCACTGGAGATCATGGTCCCAGCCCCCCTTGTCCCAGGGTCACTAACAAGGTGCCCTCACTACCCCAAAACTTTCCCTTCCTGAGGGCCTCACAGGAGGTGTCTTGCCCAGATGGTAGGAGCTGGCAATGCCTGATCACCCCAGGGCAGCCCCTCCCACTCAGACCCACATGGCCTGTGGTGGGCACAGGACAGTCATACGGCAGGGCATGCTGGACCAAAGCTAGGACGTGGAGTCCTGAGGAAGAAGGGTTGGCCCAGCGGAGCACAGGTCCTGGGGGGCCTCCCAAAGCCCCCCTGAGAAACCCCAATGCAGATCTTCCTTCCTGAGGTCCCAGGGTGGGCGCTGGCCAAGCGCTTGTCTGTGCCCTAATTCCCACCGGTTCCTGGGAGTGGGTTGGGGTGTCTCTGTGCCATGGTGGGGGGAACTGCTCAGAGAAGAACATACGCACATCTCCAGGAGAACAAGCAGAACTGGGCCTGTATCTGCAATGGGGAAGCATATGCTGAGCAGAGGATATGGAACCACAGTGGGCAGGGCCTTGGCTATTGCTGAAGCTCAGGGCACATAGCAGGGCCCAAGGCCTTGGGGTATCTGTGCAGGGCCAACAGCTGGATCAGGAGAGCATTTGAGGTGTCAGTCAGTATTGCCACCAGGGGACCTGCCTAGGAAGGGCTTGAGGTGGTAGGGCTTGGAGCCTCTAAAAGTAACAGGCACACCCATTGACCCTCCAGCAACAAAGTGGCTTCTATCAGCAACTGTCCCAAATGTGAGGGATGGGATGCTGGAAAGAGGAACCTAATAACAGGCCCCACCCTGCACTCATATCCTGCCCTCAAGAAGCCTGGAGTCTTTTTAAACACTTTTTAAACACACGAGTGCTCTGGACACTTGAGGGGAGGGGCTGTTGGGGTGGCAATGCAGTGGCCTGGTACCCTGAGTCAGCACTCTGGTACAGTATCAACAGGGTCCGAGGCGGTCTGTGTGGCCTCCTGGACTGGACAGAGCTGGGCGACAGGGACTTGTGGGCAGGGACTGTGGCTGACTGGGTCCCCAGGAACCTCTGGGAACCCCCAGGAATAAGTAGGTTAGATGTGGGGGGAGGGCAGTTTAAGTTTAATTCTCTTAAACATACAGAACTTGGGTGTTTCCAAGCCAGGAGCCCCACTACACCTCTCTGCATTTGAAAGTCTTACCTCAGTCAACCAGGGAGCTGCTGCATTAGATATGTGTGGGCTTTGGTTTACATGAACATAAAGTCTCCTGAAACCCGGCTGGCCTAAACAAGTCACTGAATATCTGGGCCTCACATGTGTATGACATCATATGCAGTATATATGATATCACATCCACTCTATAACATCACACCACTGTATTTATGACATCACATACACTGTATTCCTGACATCACACCCACTATATGACATCACATCCATTTTATATGACATCACATCCACTATACATGTGAAATCATATCCACTGTATCTATGACATCACACCCACTGTTGTAATGACATCATATCCACTCTATATGACATCACACATACTCTGTTTATGACAACACAACCACTATATCTGACATCACACCCACTATATCTGACATCATTTCCACTGTATTTGTGTTATCAAACCCACTGTATCGATGATATCAGATTCACTGTATGTATGACATTGCAGGCACTGCATGTGTGGGATTATATGCGCTATAGATAACATCACATCCATTTTTTATGACATCACATCCACTGTATTCATGACATCACAGCCAATATATATGACATCATATACACTGCATATGACATCACATCCACTATACACGTGACATCTCATACTCTGTATCTATGACATCATGCCCACAATGTTTATGACATCATATTCCAAATAAATGACATTACAATGTGTTCATGACAACACAAACACTGTATCTGACATCACGTCCACAGTATCTTTGTCATCACAGTCTTGGTATAGCATCACACCTACTATATATATGATGTCATATGAAGTATGTGTGACAACACATCCACTCTTTATGATATACCATGGATTTTATAACATCACATCCACTGTATTTATGACATCACACCCCGTCTATATGACATCAAATCCACTGTATATGACATAACATCCACTACACATGGGACATCACAGTCACTTTATCTGTGTCATCACACCTAATGTATTGATAATGTCACAACCACTCTATGTATGACATTACACTTGCGTATGTATGACATCATATGCACTATACATGACATCACACCCAGTTTTTATGACTTCAAACTACAGTATTTATGACATCATATCCACTGTATTTGTGACATCTCAACCACTATCTATCACATCAAATCTATTGTATATAACATCACATCTGCTATACATGCAACATCACATCCACTGTATTGAAGACATCAAACCGACTGTATGTATGGAGTCAACCTAACATGTGTGTGACATCATATTCACTATACGACATCACACCCACTCTTTATGACATCAGGTAATGTCACACACACTGAGAGACACACACACTGAGAGAGGGAGACAAACACTGACAGAGAGAGACACACACATGCAGAGAGAGAAACACATACACACTGAGAGACATAAACACACAGTGAATGCGATGGACTCACTGAGGGAGTGACACACTCTGAGAGAGAGACCCACACACTAAGAAAGACACAAACACACACACTGAGAGACACACACATACAGAGAGAGACACAACATACACTGAGAGAGACACACACACTGAGATACACAAACACACACTGTGAGAGACACACACACAGACACAGAGAGAGACACACATAGTAATAGACACACACAGAGAGACCAATACCCTGAGAAACAGACACACAGTGCGAGAGATACACACACAGTGAGAGAGATGCACACACACACTGATATAGAGACACACAGTGAGAGAGACACAAACACACTAAGAGACACACATACACACATTGAGAGAGACACACACACATGGAGTGAGACACACACTGAGAGACACATATACACATATACACATATACACACTGAATGAGACACACAATGGAGAGAGAGACACACACACTGAGAGAGACACACATTGAGAGCCACACACATACAGAAAGAGATACACACATTGAGAGACAGAAACACACACACTGAGAGAGATACACACACTGAGACACACACACAAACACTGAGAGAGAGACACAAAAACATCAAGATAGACACAAACACACTGAGAGATACAAAAATACACACTGAGAGAGACTCAGGCACACACATGAAGAGAGACACACACACTGAGAGACACATGCACAGGCTGAGAGAGATGCATACACTGAGAGAGCCTCACACACACTGAGAGAGATACACACAAATGGTGAAAGAGACACAAACACACTGAGGCATAGAGACACACACTGAGATACACACATGTTGAGAGAGAAAATATACACTGAGAGAGAGAAGCACAGACACACTGAGAGAAACACACATACAGAGTCACACACACACTGAGAGATGCACACACACACTGTGAGAGAGACAGACACACTGAGGAACACAAACACTGAGAGAGAGACACAGACACATACACTGAAAGAGATACACACACACTGAGATAGAAACATAAGCACACTGAGAGAGAGAGACACAAACACACTGAGAGACACACACTCACACACTGAGAGGGATGCACACACTTAGAGAGAGACACACTGAGAGAGACAGATACACAGAGACACACACACCCTAAGAGAAACACACACAGACACTAAGAGAGATACATAGACTTTCAGGGAGAGACACGCATACTGAGAGAGACACACACATTGAAAGAGACACATGCACACTGAGAGAAACACACACACACTGAGAGACATACACATACAGAGAGACACACACATTGTGAGAGAGACACACACTCACATGCTGAGAGACACACAAACACTGAGAGACACACACATACAGAGACACACAAACACACACAATGAGAGATAGACAAACACACATACACTGTGAATGAGTTACAAACTGAGACAGAGACACACACACAGAGACACACACAGTGGGAGAGACACAAAAACACTGAGAGAGAAGCATAGAATGAGAGTCAAACACATCCACTGAGAGAGACATGCACATACACATTGAGAGAGACACAGACATACTCAGAGACACACACACTGAGAGACACATACACATATAGAGACACACACAGACATACACAGTGAGACAGAGACACACACACTAAGAGACACACACTGAGGTAGAGACACACACACACTAAGAGAGACACACACTGAGACAGACACACACACACAGACACACATGCTGAGAGAGTGACACACACAAAAACACTGAGAGACATACACACTGAGAGACACACTCAAAGACACTGAGAGAGAAATACACACATTGAAAAACACACACACACACTGAGAGACACACACAGAGATACAGAGAGAGATACAAATGTAGAGAGAGACACACACACTGCGAGAGAAACATACACAATGAGAGAAAAACACACACACTGAGAGACACACACAGCCACTGAATTGGATGGAAACACTGGGAGAGAGATAAAAACACTGAGACACACACACATACAGACCTACCCATGCACATACACTCAGAGACACACAAACTGAGAGAGACACACACACTGAGAGACACACACATACTGTGAGAGATACACACAATGAAAGGCAAAAAGACAGTGATAGAGATATACACACACACTCTCAGTTTGTGTATGTGTCTCTCTCTCTCAGTGTGTGTCTCTTTGAATGTGTGTGTCTCTGTGTTTTTCCCTCTCAGTGTGTGTCTCTCAGTGTGTGCGTATATTTGTCAAGTGTGTGTGTCTCTCTCACACTGTGTGTTTGTCTGTCTATCTGTATGTGTGTCAGTGTGTGTGTGTCTCTCTCAGTGTGTGTTTGTCTCTGTGCATGTGTTTCTCCCTCTGTGTGTGTGTGTCTCTCTCTCATTGTGTGTTTGCTTCTCAGCGTTTTTTGTCTATCTCTCAGGGTGTGTGTGCCTCCCTCAGTGAGTGTGTGTCTCTCTCAGTGCTTTTGTGTCTCTCTCTCAGTATGTGTGTGTGTCTCAGTGTGTTTGTCTCTCTCATTGTGTGTGTCTCTCAGAGTGTGTGTCTCTCTCACTCTGTGTGTGTTTATCTCACTCACTATGTGTGTATCTCTAAGAGTGTGTGTCTCTCTCTTTCAGTGTATATATGTGTGTCTCTGTTTCAGTGTGTTTTTCTGTCTCTCAGTGTGTATGTTTCTCTATCGGTGTGTGTGTCTCTCTCAGTGTGTGTCTCTCTATCTCTCTCAGTTGTGTGTGTGTCTCTCACTAAGTTTGTGTGCCTATCTCTAAATGTGTGTGTCTCTGTGTGTCTATATGTGTGTGTGTTTCTCTCATTATGTGTGTGTTTCTCTATCATTGTGTGTGTCTCTGTCTCTCAGTGTGTGTGTGTGTCTCTCAGTGTGTGTGTGTCAATTTAAGTGTATGTCTCTCTCACTATGTTTGTATCTCTCTCAGTGTGTGTGTCTTTGTGTGTCTCTCTATGTGTCTGTGTGTCTCTCAGTTCATGTGTCTCTCTCTCAGAGTGTGTGTGTGTCTCTCTAAGTTTCTATATGTGTGTTTCAGTGTGTTTGTGTGTCTATCTCAGTGTTTCCATCCCATTCAGTGTGTGTGTGTCTCTAAGTGTGTCTGTGTCTCTCTCAGTGTGTGTGCATCTCTATCACTGTGTGTGCGTGTCTAAGTGTGTGTGTCTCTATCAGTATATTTGTTTCTCTCTCAATGTGTGTTTCAGTATTTTAGTGTGTGTCTCTCTCAGTTTGTGTGGGTTTCTCTCTCAGTGTGTGTGTGTATGCAACTCTCAGTGTGTGTGTGCATCTCTCAGTGTGTGTGTCTCTCTCTCAGTGTGTGCATTCGTGTCACTCTGTGTGTGTGTGCCTCTCAATGTGTGTTTCTCTTACTCAGTGTGTATGTTTCTCTCTCTCTCAATGTGTGTCTATCAGTGTGTGTTTGTCTCAAAATGTGTCTCTCTCCATGTGTGTGTGTCTCTCTCATTGTGTGTGTCTCTATATGTTTCTCTCTCAGTGTCTCTGGGTTTGTGTCTCTCAATGTGTGTGTATCTCTCTCAGTGGGTTTTGTGTCTCTCTCTTAGTGTGTGTGTGTCCCTATCTCAGTGTGCGTGTCTCTGTCTCTCATTGTATGTGTGTCACTCTCACTCAGTGTGTATGTCTCAATCTATGAGTGTGTGTGTGTATCTCTCAATGGTTTTTTTATCTCTCAGTGTGTGTGTCTTTTTGTATCTCTGTGTTTGTGTTGCTCTCTCAGTTTGTGTCTCTCTCACTCTATGTGTGTGTTGATCTCTCTCAGTGTGTGTGTGTCTCTCTCTTTCAGTGTATATATTTGTGTCTCTGTCTCAGTGAATTTTTCTGTCTGTCAGTTTGTATGTTTCTCTCTCTATCAGTGCGTGTGTCTCTGTCTCAGTATGTGTTTCTGTCTCTGACTTTGTGTGTGTGTGTCTCTCACTCTGTGTGTGTGTCTCTATCTCAATGTGTGTGTGGGCATCTCTCATTGCGGGTGTCTCACTCTCAGTGTGTGTGTCTCTCTCAAAGTGTGTGTGTGTGTGTCATTATATTTGTTCACTCTCCAACAGTGTGTATGTCTCTCTCAGTGTGTGATGCCAGGAGCCAGCACAGGAGATCCCACCCATGACAAGGTCATACAGAGAGACCAGACGGGAAAGGCGAGTCAGGTCTCAAGGGGTCCTCTGCCTGAGCATCTACCCCAAAACCAAAATCTGTCTGTTTACTGTCTGCTATACTATACTCTTCTGACATAACAGGGGGCTATCCCCGAAAGAGTTAATTCAGAGCTCCAGTTAACAGTCTCCTGCATATAAAAAGAATGTCTCCGTTTAAAGCCCTCTGATAGCTTTCTAACTTACCTGACTGGTCTGTCCAAACTTTTCCAACTTGTGAATTGTTTACAGCCCACCAACCATGAGAGGCACAAAGCTTAAAGCATCTTAAAGATACAGAGCCTTTCCTAAAGAGCTAAAAATTATATTGGTGATGGGTTTCACTGTTGAGTCAATGACTGCTGCCAGGCTTCCATATTCTTTATCTTTTAGGCTCCTGAAGGATATTAATCAATGTAATTGGGATATAGAAAAAGGAATATAGTACTTTTGATGTTAGCAACACTAGACTTTTGAGGTAATTACGTTTATCTTTGTTATAAATCACTGTACTCCTTTTCCTTGTTATAAATTGTTGTGTCCTTGCTATGTAAGAATGTAAGTTTATTTAGTGCTTTCTGAGAGTGGCACCAGACTTTGGGAAGAACAACACAAATAAGTTCTCTGGTTGACAGACCCTTATCAGAAAAGGGCCATAAAATGTTAATTGGCCTTCTGGCCAGAAGATGATGTAAATCACCTAAGACTTGTGTATACAACTTGGTATACAGAGAAAAAGCCTAGTCTCGATAAAAGTCAGGGCTGCTGATGCTGCATGATTTTGTATTATCCATTGATCTCTATGTACAATCAAAAGTATAAAAGGCCTTTCCGGACAACAGAGGATGGGCCAGTCACTGGAAAGACTGGTTCCCACGTGTCTTTTCTTACTCTATTTTCTGGCTGAATTCCCGTCTGAGGCGTGGAGCCTCACCATGTCTACTTACTTGCCCTGGCTTCATCTTAGAAGCCATGAGAGAGGGAGCCCAAGGTGGGGCACCCTCCACTATTCAAACGGGCGCTGGTGGCCTAATGTAGATGGTGAAAACCTCTTGTCTTGAGGTTTTATTATTTCTCCATGTAAACCAAGTTATTCAGCCTCTTTTATCTACTAAATTTTCCTACTACACTATTTCTTCCTAATCTCTCTTTATATTTCTAAATAAATAAGTTTTTCCTTGCCATGCTGTCCCTGCTTTGAATTACCCTGGACCACCGGGGCTGGACCCCGGCAATGTATGTTGCTCAGTGTGTGTTTCTTTCTCTCAGTGTGGATGTCTCTGTGTGTGTCTCTTTTATGTGTATGTCTCTCAGTGTGAGTGTATGTCTCTGTATGTGTGACTTTATGTGTCACTGGGTGTGTTTCTCAGTGTTTGTGTCTCTCAGTGTGTGTGTCTCAGTGTGTGTGTGTGTCTGTCTCATTGTGTCTGTCTCACTTGTGTGTCTCTATGTGTCTCTTGTGTGTCTCTCGGTGTTTAAATCTCTCTCCGTGTGTGTGTGTCTCTCTTGATGTCTATTTCTCTCAGTGTGGATGTCTCTCTCTCAGTGTGTGTGTGTCTCTCTCAGTGTGAGTGTCTCTGCATGTTGTGAGTTCACTCTTTCAAAGTGTGCGTGTCTCTCTCATGTATATTTCACTCTCAGTTTGTGTGTGTGTCTCTCAGTGTGTGATTCTGTCTCTCAGTGTTGATGTCTCTCTCTCTGAGTGAGTGTGTGTGTGTGTGTGTGTGTGCCTTTCTCAGTGTGTGTGTTTCTGTGTGTCTCTGTGTGTGTCTCTCTCAGTGTGAGTGTGTCTGGTTCTCAGTGTGTGTTTATGTCACTGTGTGTATGTCTCTCTCTCTGTATGTGTATATCTCTCAGTGTGTGTGTCACTCAGTATGTGTGCCTCTATGTGTCTCTGTGTATGTCTCTCAGTGTTTGTGACTTTCTCTCAGTGTTTAACTCTCTCTCCGTGTGTGTGTCTCAGTGTGCGTTTCTCTCGCGCAGTATGGATGTCTCTCTCTTTCTCTCAGTATGTGTGTGTGTGTCTCTCTCTCTCTGTATGTGTATGTCTCTAAGTGTGATGTGTGTGTGTCTCTCAGTGTGTGTATCTCTATGTGTCATTGTGTGTGTCTCTCTGTGTTTGTGTCTCTCTCTCAGTGTGTATGTCTCTCTAAATGAGGGTGTGTCTCTCAGTGTGTTTCTCTCTCTCAATGTGCATCTCTTTCTCTCTCAGTGTGTGTGCGTGTTTGTCTCTCAGTGTGTGTATGTCTCTTTATGTTGTGAGGAATCCCTCAGAAGAAATGGAGTACCCATCATGGTCAACAAAAGAGTCCAAAATGCAGTACTTGGATGCAATCTAAAAAACCAAAGAATGATCTCTGTTCATCTCCAAGGCAAACCATTCAATATCATGGTAATCCAAGTCTATGCCCCAAGCAGTAATGCTGAAGAAGCTGCAGTTGACCAGTTCTATGAAGACCTATAAGACCTTTTAGAACTAACACCCAAAAAAGATGTCCTTTTCAATATAGGGGACTGGACTGCAAAAGCAGAAAGTCAAGAAACACCTGGAGTAACAGGCAAATTTGGCCTTGGAATGCGGAATGAAGCAGGGCAAAGACTAATAGAGTTTTGCCAAGAAAATGCACTGGTCATAGCAAACACCCTTTTCCAACAACACAAGAGAAGACTCTATACATGGACATCACCAGATGGTCAACACTGAAATCAGATTGATTATATTATTTGCAGCCAAAGATGGAGAAGCTCTATACAGTCAACAAAAACAAGACCAGGAGCTGACTGCGGCTCAGATCATGAACTCCTTATTACCAAATTCAGACTCAAATTGAAGAAAGTAGGGAAAACTGCTAGACCATTCAGGTATGACCTAAATCAAATCCCTTATGATTATACAGTGGAAGTGAGAAATAGATTTAAGGGCCTAGATCTGATAGATAGAGTGCCTGATGAACTATGGAATGAGGTTTGTGACATTGTACAGGAGACAGGGATCAAGATCATCCCCGTGGAAATGAAATGCAAAAAAGCACAATGGCTGTCGGGGGAGGCCATACAAATAGGTGTGAAAAGAAGAGAAGTGAAAAGCAATGGAAAAAAAGGAAAGTTATAAGCATCTGAATACAGAGTTCCAAAGAATAGCAAGAAGAGATGAGAAAGCCTTCTTCAGCGACCAATGCAAAGAAATAGAGGAAAAGAACAGAATGGAAAAGACTAGAGATCTCTTCAAGAAAATTAGAGATACCAAGGGAACATTTCATGCAAAGATGGGCTCGATAAAGGACAGAAATGGTATGGACCTAACAGAAGCAGAAGATATTAAGAAGAGGTGGCAAGAATACACAGAAGAACTGTACAAAAAAGATTTTCACAACCAAAATAATCACAATGGTGTGATCACTCATCTAGAGCCAGACATCCTGGAATGTGAAGTCAAGTGGGCCTTAGAAAGCATCACTACGAACAAAGCTAGTGGAGGTGATGGAATTCCAGTGGAGCTATTTCAAATCCTGAAAGATGATGCTGTGAAAGTGCTGCACGCAATATTCCAGCAAATTTGGAAATCTCAGCAGTGGCCCCAGGACTGGAAAAGGTCAGTTTTCATTCCAAATCCAAAGAAAGGCAATGCCAAAGAATGCTCAAACTACCACACAGTTGCACTCATCTCACATACTAGTAAAGTAATGCTCAAAATTCCCCAAGCCAGGCTACAGCAACATGTGAACTGTGAACTTCCTGATGTTCAAGCTGGTTTGAGAAAAGGCAGAGGAACCAGAGATCAAATTGCCAACATCCGCTGGATCATGGAGAAGGCAAGAGAGTTCCAGAAAAACGTCTGTTTCTGCTTTCTTGACTATGCCAAAGACTTTGACTGTGTGGATCACAACAAAATGTGGAAAATTCTGAAAGAGATGGGAATACCAGACCACCTGACCTGCCTCTTGAGAAATGTGTATGCAGGTCAGGAAGCAACAGTTAGAACTGGACATGGAACAAAAGACTGGTTCCAAATAGGAAAAGGAGTACGTCAAGGCTGTATATTGTCACCCTGCTTATTTAACTTATATGCAGAGTACATCATGAGAAATGCTGGACTGGAAGAAACACAAGCTGGAATCGATATTGCCGGGAGAAATATCAATCACCTCAGATATGCAGATGACACCACCCTTATGGAAGAAAGTGAAGAGGAACTAAAAAGCCTCTTGATGAAAGTGAAAGAGGAGAGTGAAAAATTTGGCTTAAAGCTCAACATTCAGAAAATGAAGGTCATGGCATCCGGTCCCATCACTTCATGGGAAATAGATGGGGAAACACTGGAAACAGTGTCAGACTTTATTTTGGGGGGCTCCAAAATCACTGCAGATGGTGATTGCAGCCATGAAATTAAAAGACGCTTACTCCTTGGAAGAAAAGTTATGACCAACCTAGATAGCATATTCAAAAGCAGAGACATTACTTTGCTGACTAAGGTCCATCTAGTCAAGGCTATGATTTTTCCAGTAGTCATATATGAATGTGAGAGTTGGACTGTGAAGAAGGCTGAGCACCGAAGAATTGATGAGTTTGAACTGTGGTGTTGGAGAAGACTCTTGAGAGTCCCTTGGACTGCAAGGAGATCCAACCAGTCCATTCTGAAGGAGATCTACCCTGGGATTTCTTTGGAAGGAATGATGCTAAAGCTGAAACTCCAGTATTTTGGCCACCTCATGCAAACAGTTGACTCATTGGAAAAGACTCTGATGCTGGGAGGGATTGGGGGCAGGAGGAGAAGGGGACGACAGAGGATGAGATGGCTGGATGGCATCACTGACTCGATCGACTTGAATCTGAGTGAACTGCTGGATTTGGTGATGGACAGGGAGGCCTGCCATGCTGCAATTCATGGGGTTGCAAAGAGTCAGACACGACTGAGCGACTGAACTGAGCTGAACTGATTACCTTATGTGAGACTATTGTAATGAACAGGGGTCTATTACTGCTGACAGGGACTATTACAATAGGAAAGGACTACTGAAATTGAGGAAGACTATTACTATAGAGTGAGGACTACTATGATAGAGAAGGGACTATTAATATAGAGTAGGGACAGCAGAAGGGGACTATTAGTGTACAGGGGAAACTATGACAATAGAGGCAAGGCTGTTATAGTAGAAGGGGGACTTTGACTGTGGAAGGGGAATAGACAATAGACGGAGATTATTAGATGAGAGACTATTACCACAGAGACAGACTTATTACAATAGTGAGTGGACTATGGTAGTAGAAGGGGACATTTACTGTAGACAGAGATTATAGCAACGGAGAAGGTTTACTCAAGAAGGGGTAATTAGAGGCAGACTATTATAATTTAAGGGGACTACTACAATCAAGGAGGACTATTATAGCGCAGAGGGGACTATGACAGTACTACTGCAGAAGGGAAACTTTGACAATAGAGGGGGGACTATCACTATATCGTAGGACTATGGCATTAGAGAAGGGGTTATTTCAGTAGAGGAGAGACTTTTACTACAGAGGGGGGATTATACAATAGAAAGTGAACTATGACAATAGAGAAAGGAATATTAGTGTATGGGGTGGAGGACTATGACAATAAAGGAGAACTATCACTCTATTAGTTCTCTAATAGAGAACTGTTACCCTATAGGGGAAACTGTTACTATGACTATTGAGGGGAACTAATGCTGTGGAAGAGGAACTATTACTGTATTGGAGGCTATGACAATAGAAGGGGAGTAATAGAATTAAGGAGGACTATAATTACTGAGGGGGGACTATGGCAGTAGATGATCACAGTTACTGTAGAAGTGTTGGTCATTCAGTCGTGTCCAACTCTTTGTGATTCCATGGACTGACCAGATGGAGCCCGCCAAGCTCCTCTCTCCATGGGATTCTCCAGGCAAGAATACTGGAGTGGGTTGCCATGCCTTTCTCCAACTGTTATATTAGAGGGGGCTATTACTATAGAAGGGGAACTATTACTGTAGAGGGGAGAGTACAACAATAGAAGGGGAGTATTACTGTAGAAGGGGAACCATTACAACAGAAGGGATCTATTACTATAGAGAGGGGACCTTAAGAATAGAGACAACCCCAGTCCATGGAGAGCAGTAAACAAACAAAAAAAGGCCCAAGCATGTGTTTGCCATGAAAGGAGTCCTGATGGCATGTGGATCACAGGCCCTGGCTCAGGAGGAGCTCTGAGGGGAGGCTTCTGCCCATGCAGGGACAGTGGCTGTAGTTGGGCCTGGGCAGGTGGAACCAGTGGGTCACAGGCCCATGTTCTAACTGGTCCTGGGAATGACTGGGTCAGCCCCGACTGATGATCCTGGTGAGGAACTGGTCTGTGTGGCTGGGTCAGGGAAGTGAGGATCTGGATCTGAGTCTCTGTAGGGATGGGTCTTTGCAGAAACTGTTTCCAAGACATGTGGGTGAGGGAGGGTGTTCCTGGACCCTCAGATCACCTCCAATACCTTTGAACAGGGCTCTGTCCCCTCTCCCACATGGAAAGACAAGGCACAGAAGCTTGGGAGTGAGATCGGGGTCTGGGTGGGTGGACGAAAGTCTGCAGCCACCACTCAGAAGTCATGGTTCATGTCTCCAGGTGATTGTGTTTTAAATCATCTCCTTGCATGATGGGATGGCCACGCTTGGCCACACGTCAGTAAAGACTCTATAGTGATTTTACTCCTCTGTCCCTGCTCCACCAGGACACCCACCCATAACAGGAGAGAAGGGACACTCAAACTCTGACCGGAGGCATTCCCAGCTTCTTAGCTGCTCAGGTGGGCGCTTCATCCTTCGAGGCTATCCAGTCACTTTTACTGCAGCAAAACCCACCAGATGGAGAGAGCGCCTCTGGGGAATGAAGGGGATGTGACCTTGGGCCTGGGCTTCATCTGCCCCTAGGATGGAGCCTGGAGACCCCACAGCCTCAACTGGGCCCCTTTCAGCCCCAAGAGGAAGGGGCTGGTGCACAGCACGAGGAAGGGGGACCCTCTGGAGGGGGACGCCAGCTCTAGCCTCAGGGAGAACAGACTTGAGCTGCTGAGGTCTGTCTGTTGGTCCCTGTCTCCCCCTTCCCTTGCTCCCCCTCAAACCTTCACTTCACTTCCTGTGTCTCTCTCTCCCCTCACTCTGTTTCTTTTCATGTCTCTGTCCATTTCCCTTTTTGTCTCAGTCTCTCTGTCTCTAGAGCTCTTCTCCCCTCTCCACCACCCCATCCTCATTTCTCTTGGACAGAAGTCCGCAGTTTCCCGTTTCTCAGAGCCACGCCTCCACACCACCAGCACCGAGTCTTCTGTATGTCCTGTTTTAATTATGCAATGCCTATTTCCTCCCCCAGATCTCCCAGGCTCAGCCTCCGATGGGCTGGCAGGTGAGCTTGCCTGGCTCCTTCCTGTGCCACCAAGGCGAATGCAGACTGGATATCAGTGCTGAGTTCTCGGCTCTGGGACATGCCCCTGCACCACCTCTACATCCCAGGTGAGGCCCTGCAGGCTTGGCTTGGTGGGGATGTGGCTGTGAGACAGGCCCAAGTGTGGGAATCCTCAATGCCAAACATGCACACATGCAGGCACACACAGGGGCACTGAATACACACACACACACACATGCATTCACACTGAACACACACGCACACATACACCAAACACACATGCACACATACTGCACACACATACATACACACACCAGTACCTTCCCTTGTCTGTCTACTTTATCCCATTCAACCTGGAAGGTACACGAACCCCTGAGAGCCTGCCTTCAGGACACATGCCAGCTACCCTAGGGGGAGGGGTTGTGTTTTCTCAGCCACTCTGTCCTACTCCTGGGGACCCCTCATCTTTCCACCCAGGTTTTCCATCACAGCTTGTGCAGCACCTTCTGCACTTGAGCCTGGAGTGCCCAAAGTATAAGGGGGCCACCTGCCCCCAAACAACTCAGTAAGTCATACCAGAACTATCTAATTAAAATGAGGAACCTCTGACTCCAGCCAGTTTGGTTGCAAAAAGTGCTGCAAAGCTCAGCCATGGGCAGGCATCTCGACTTGGGGATGCCCGGTGGTGACCAGGAAGGCAGGCACTTCCAAGGTGACACTGCTGTGCTCAGGCCATCAGAACGGTGGCCACCAGATGCCGTGGCCTGGGAGGGAAGTGTCCCTGCCAGACAGCACTCTGCTCACCTCATCAAGGTGCAAACGTGCCCCATTCTCCACCAGCATTCCTCTGGCCCTGCAGACACTGGGCCCTGCCCTGGCTCTGTGACCCTGGGCACTGCCTGCTGGGAGTGTACATGGACAGTTGGACAAACAGGAAGTGCTGTTTTCTATGGAAGGCAGCTTTAGACTCTTTCTCACCCTCTCAACAGCTGTGGGGTTCTATGACGGCCACCCCCCACCCTGGGAGGAGGGGCCCCTACATGGCCCTTCCCTTGAGGGTGTGGAACAGACAGGGAACCATGGACCCAGTCTCGCAGCCCTTCCTGGTGCTTCCCCATGGGGAAGGCTCTGGGGGCCCAACAAGGAGGAGGCTTCCAAGTCTTCAGGCCTCCTCCATCCACAGAGGGGCCCTTGATCTCTCTCCTTCCTGTACCCCTTACATAATAACTCATGATACCACTCCCCCAAGCCTGGGCACCACTCATCTGTTTCTGTCTTTGTAAATTTTCCTGTTCTGGACATTTCTTTTAAATAAACACATAAAATGTATTTTTCTGTGTCTGCTTCTCTCACTGACCATCGTGTTCAAGGTCTATCCATGATGTAGGCTGTGTCAGAACTTCACTCCTTTTCATGATGAGTCATACACCACTGTGTGGATGGACCACACGCTGCTGACCCACCCATCCATCCATCCACCCACACACCCACCCATCCACTCACCCATCCATCTAACCACCCACTCATCCACCCACCCATCCATCCATAAATCCACCCACCCATCATCCACCCATCCATCCACTATTCCGTAAAATCATCAAATCAAATTATATTATGAACTTGTAAATCCTCCTTCCCATCCCTTGACCCTGAGAATAAATAAGAAAAAGAGAAAGAGAGAGAGAGAGAGAGAGAGAGAGAGAGAGAGAGAGAGAGAGAGAGAGAGAAACAAAGCTAGTCCAAACCTATGTTCAGAGATGGAAGGGTAAGATTTCTCGATTGTCCCCAGGTGACTGTTAAAGTGTGAACCTCTCCACACTGTCTCTAAAACAGGTGACACAGATTTAAAAGGAAAAAGAATAAGTGAAACCACATATAAATGACCATAAATAAATGACCACAAAACTGGCATCATAAAGCACCTGAAAATACTATGAGTAACTTCAAAGTACTTGTAACTAGAGAGGGTCTGTCTGTGCTCAGTCATGTCTGACTCTTTGCAACTCCATGGACTGTACCTGCCAGGCTCCTCTGTCCATGGGACCCTCCAGGCAAGAATAATGAAGTCGGTTGTCATTCTCTTCCCAGGGGATCTTCCCAACCCAGGGATCACCCCTGCATCTTTTGTGCCTCCTGCTTTGGCAAGCAGCCACGAGCACCACCTGGGAAACAACAAACCATAAAATCAAAAGTGTTTCCTGTCCAAAAACGAGATTCCTTAAATAAATTGATTTTCACTTTCTCACATCTGCAGAGACCCCATTTTGAGACAAGATTCAGTTCCCAGGACTCAGTGGATATGACTTTTAGGACTCCCCCATGCCCCGAGGCGCTATAGCTGTGCATCCTTAGGGCAGCTTGTGGGCACAGAGGACAGGCTCAGGGGGTGATGTGTCCCCCGCCTGGTTTGCCTGCAGGGAGCCACGGCACGATGACATACTGCCTGAACAAGAAGTCACAAGAAGTCTCTCACAAGGAGTCGAGGCTGCTGCAGCTTCTGGGCAAAGTACTGCCATGTGTCACACTGCCCATGGTGCTCAAGTGGTCCACCACCCAGGGAGGGTCTGTAGGCACGCCCAGGCCCTGGACCCAGTTCCAGCCGCTAGTGTCACCCACATGGGGCGGTGGCCTTATCCCTGTTGGGGAAATGGGATTGAGAACAAACCTGCTGTAAACCAGAATTGTTGTTCAGTCACTCAATCATGTCTGACTCATTGCAACCCCATGGACTGAAGTCCACCAGGCTTCTCTGTCCATGGGATTCTGCAGGCAAGAATACTGGAGTGGGTTGAAATGCCCTCCTCCAGGAGATCTTTCCCACCCAGAGAGCCTCCCAGAAAGGTAGGAAAGGACACAGCTTTACTGTGGAACCAGCCTGAAGCCAAATCAGGGACCCATGGACCAACAGCATCATCGTCTAAAGTCACAGAGGCTAGGGGAGCTGGGAGGGGAAGGGGGAAGCTAGGTTCTGCCCTTTGTGCAGCTGAGCTGATACCAGAGCTCCTTCCTGGTCCCAGATAAGCAATAGCTGTGTTGAGGTGTCCTCTGAGGTGGGTTTGCGTTTGCACCCAGGCACCCCCTATAGGGAGACTTTCTTGGTGGTTCAGACGGTAAAGAATCAGCCTGCAATGCAGGGGCCCTGGGTTTGATCCCTGGGCTGGGAAGATCCCATGGAGGAAAAAATGGTACCCCACTGTAGTATTCTCACCTGGGAAATCCCATGGACATAGGAGCCTGGAAGGCTAAGTCCATGGGGTCACAGAGAGTGGAGATGACTGAAGAGACTGAAAACACAGGCATGCATTCACATCCCTCCCCTGTAGAGCTTCTCCAGGGTGGATAGGGGTTTTATGGGGTGGAGAGAAGCCAGGGTGGGAGGCAGTCATTGTGGAGGATGGAGAGGAGTCAATGGTGGGGTCCCTGTCTGTGGGGAGGGGGCACCCAATTGACAGCAGTCCTGTCACTGGCACACACATTAGCTAGGGGATGGATGCCAGATGGGGCAGAAAACTCTCCTGGGCCTAGGTGTCCACAGGAGCAGGGGCCCACCTAGAGGGGACAGATGGCCCCTGCCTTCCTGTACCCACACTTGAAGGGCACTCATATTCCTGGTTTTTCTGCTCCCAGGTTGGTCCTCCCAAGAGGATAAGAGGCTGTCAAGCACAGCTCTTGCCTTGTGTAATTGCTTCCTCCTGGGAGGTTCCAGGTTGCTGGAATCCTCCTCAGGGGATCTGACTGGCAGAGAGCCAGGGCTGGAATGTGGACAAACTGCATTCCTGCTTGCATCATGTGCCTGCAGCCTGGCCTTATGAGCTCACACCCAGAGGAGGGAGCAAGCAGGAGGGGGTCCACCAAAGCCCTGGATTCCTGCAGGACTGGGGTCCCTCTGCCCTGAAGGTCCCCTGGTGCTTGGTCCCTCTGTTCTTCATCCCTGCAGGGCAAGGTCCCTCCATCCTGGGGGGCCTTGGTGCCTTGGTCTCAAGTGTATGGCTGCCAAAGAGATCGGGGAGTGTGTAGGGTGGGGGGGTTGGGTGGTGGTCTTTCAGGGGGTGTTGAAGATCAATGGCTGCAGCAGAACTTCATTTAAGCCTTGTAGAGGTCGATGGCAAGTACCTGTGTGTATCTGAGAATATTCATATGAATTTTTGCCTTTTCTTTTAATTTGGATGGGGGTGTGTGTGACTTTCTTTTCCACTTTTTATCCCTATATGTATATTTTTCTTTTTCCATTATGACTCTGTGTAGAGAACACAGTACCATTTTCTGCTACTGGTTTATGTTAATATTAGTTTTTGCTTTCTCTTTTATTTTGGATAGAATCTATTATTTTCTTTCCCATTTTTTTAATCCTTATGTTCTTTTTTCTTTTTCCATTATGACTCCTTGTAGAGGACACAATACATTTTCTGCTATGAGTTTATATTAGGACTTCACTGGTGGCTCAGTTGATAAAGAATCTGCTTGCAATGAGGGTGATGTGGGTTCCATTCTTGGGTTGGGAAGATCTGGAGAAGGGAATGGCAACCGACTCCAGTAATCTTGCCTGGATAATTCCATGGACAGAGGGGTCTGGTGGGCTATAGTCCATCGGATCGAAAAATAGTTGGAAACAGCTGAGCAACTTTCACTTTTCAATTTATGTTAAAGTTATTTTTGTTTTTTCCTATCTTGTTTGTGTGTTGGACAGATGTTTCTTCCCTTCATTCTCTCCCCTTGATTCCTTCTTGCCTTTACTAGTGCTGTTTGTGGGAGTGGGCACAGACCTCTGTGGGTCTTGTGTGTCATGTCCGAGGGTCCAGTTTGGGTGTCATGGAGCCTGGGCTGTTGAACCCACAGGGAGCTTCCACCCAGAGACTGCCTGAGAGGAGGGTGAGGCTGGACTCTGCAGGAACACCACCCCCCCAAGACCACAATCTGGACCTGGGCTCTGTGCTCCATGTGACCAGTGACCCTGGAGACCCTGTTCCCAGAAGCAGGGCCTCAACCCCGGCAGCACCAACACTGTTGATTTCACATTGGACAATGTGGCCCTCAATTGGGTGTCCTCAGTGCATGCCCAGCCCCTGGAGGGGGGGGCGCCCTCTGTGCCCAGTACAGGTGACCAACCTCTGTGTGCAGGTGCTGAGCATCATGAAGCAGCTGGATGTTGGTGGGAGGACCTATGGATGGCACACATGGAGGAGGGCACTGAGAGGAACCTGCACTCTGGTCATATGGTGTACATGATGGCCCTCATGGAGGTGGGGGTGGGGGCAGGGGGTATGGATGGGGGGGTCTGCCAGCTAGGGACACCCACGTCTGGTCCAGGAAGGAGGGGGAGGGCCTCTGAGGGTATGGGCACACATCACTCAGATGGACATATGACCACTCCAGGCAGGAGAGGCTGACATCTAAGGGGAGAACACAGGTCCACTTCCATTAGAAGATGCTGACCTCTAAGGGGATGGACACACATCCACTCAGACAGACACACGTCCACTCAGATGGACACACGGTCACTCCAGGCAGAAGAGGCTGACCTTTAAGGGGACAACACAGGTCCACTTCCATCAGAAGACACTGATCTCTAAGGAGACAGACACACATCCACTCCAGGTAGGAGAGGGCTGACCTATGGCATCAGTCACTCAGAATTCCCTACCAACGTGCATTTCTGAACTCACACCTATACCCCTGGCCTCTGGCGTGTCTCCCAGAATTTGGCTATATCAGGTCCCTGACACGTCTTTTCCTGTGCCCAGTTTTGGGGTGTCCAGTCCATTCTCTCAGCCAATGGCCAAGTCACTTAATGTTCCACTCTGACCTCAGCCCCCTGTGCCCCCACCAAAGAACCTAATGACCCTTGGGGTCTGGAGGTTCCGTCCTGGGCCTCAGTGTGCATGTACCCTGCTGGCCTCACATGCTCCCTGGAGTACAGACTTCACACAATATTAAAAGTACTGCTCTCTGCTGCTGTGCACACACACACACACACATGCATATCCATGCACACACAGACCCTGAACATATGCACACCTGTGTGTGCACCTTTACCTACAGGAGCGTGTACATACACACACAAATGCAAACACACACACACACAAAAGAGCAATGCCACGGCTCCCCACTGCCACTCAGAAGAGGCTGGGTCCCTTGGGAGCAGGCGCCATGCTTTATGTCTTTGTGTGTCAGGACCCCCCAACCCGTCTGTAGAGTGGCTGTGCTGGGGGAAGTCCCCACGCATGAACCTCTGTCTCTCACTACAAGGCCCTTCTCCTCCACCCCCACCCAGAAAGCCCTTACAGAGATCTTGGAGTGGCTGAAGAACCATCCCCAGGAGGTGGTTATCCTGGTGTGCAGGAACTTCAAGGGCATGATGGAGGACCTGCACGAGTACCTGATGGGCTGTATCGAGAATATTTTGGGGGACATGCTGTGTCCCCGTGGGGTGAGCAGGGGCCACAGGCTCCCCATGCTCTTGGTAGCAGGGGCAGTGGGAGCACTAGGCTTCACTGTAATCAGACTATCCACTCGCTGTGTGAGGGTGATTCAGGCACCAGGTGATGCTGCTCACAGAACCCCAGTAATCCACCCACCACTGTCTCCACTCAAATACCCCAATAAACAGCCCATCACTGGTCACAGGCACCCCCAATAATCCATCCTGCCAAGTCTCTATTCAGATACCCCCCAAATCCATCAATCACACCTCAAGATGCCCCAGTACTCCTCCTGACATTTCTTATCAGAAACCCCAATAATCCACTCACCTCTGTTTCCACTCAGGCACCCCAGTAATTGACCCATAACTGCTCAAGACACCCAAGTAATCTACCCACTAGTGCCTCTACTCAGACATGCCTATAACCCACCCTTGACTGTGTCTTCTCACAGAGAACCCAAGAACCAGCCCATCACTGCTTCAGTTCAGTTCAGTCGCTCAGTCATGTCCGATTCTGCGACCCCATAAATCGCAGCACACCAGGCCTCTCTGTCCATCACCAAATCCAGGAGTTAACTCAGATTCACGTCCATTGAGTCAGTGATGCCACCCAGCCATCTCATCCTCTGCCGTCCCCTTCTCCTGCCCCCAATCTCTCCCAGCATCAAAGTCTTTTCCAATGAGTCAACTCTTCATATGAGTTGGCCAAAGTACAGGAGTTTCAGCTTTAGCATCATTCCTTCCAAAGAAATCCCAGGGCTGATCTCCTTCAGGATGGACTGGTTGGATCTCCTTGCAGTCCAAGGGACTCTCAAGAGTCTTCTCCAACACCACAGTTCAAAAGCATCAATTGTTCAGTGCTCAGCCTTCTTCACAGTCCAACTCTCACATCCATACATCACTGCTTATAGACACCCTAATAATCCATACATCACTGTAGCTCCTCGTACACCCCCAATAACTGACACATTGTGTCACAAGGCACCCCAATAACCCCTGTGCACACATCTCATGGGGACCTGGGTGATTCTCACCCAGAAGGTGCCAACTCTGCACCAGCTGTGGTCCCAGGGCCAGCAGGTCATCCTGTCATACAAGGACAAGACATCCATGAGTCAGCATGCAGAACTGTGGCCCAGTATCCCCTACTGGTGGGGGAACCAGGTGGAGCCCCAAGACTTCGTCCACTGCCTGGAGTGCATGAAGAGCTGCAGCCACCCAGGTGAGTGCTGCCTTCACACCAGGACACCTGGTCACATGCATGTGCTAACACATGGGGCTGGCTTTGGGTTCAAGTGGAGAAATGGAACAGGATGTATTAGGGGACGTTATTCTGTTCACCACATGGGAAACAGGGCGTGGACATCCTTGGGGATGTTACTGTGCCTACCACAGGGGGTCAGGATGTAGACAGGATGTGAACATCTGTGCGGACATTATTGTATCCACCACACGGGGCCAGGACGTGGACATCTTCGGGGTCACTGTCTAGCCCACCTGCCCTCTGTAACAGGAGAAATTCATGAGTCAATACCCCTGTGAGCCCCTGTTGTTTGAACTTTGGTCTCTGTTGGACATCTGAATCTCTGATTGCTGCAGAGGCCAGAAACATCTGAATCTCTGATTGCTGCAGAGGCCAGAGTCTGGGTGGGTGTTGGCACAGCTTGGTGACTGCGTGGTCAGGTGACCCCATGGGTTAGGGGTCACGGGGTGGATGACTGAGTGGGTGGGTGACCCCATGGGTTACTGGTCACAAGGGTGGGAGACCATGTGGGTGGGTGACCAGTTTGAGTTGTTGACTGCAGGGTGGGTTACCATGTGAGTTGCTGACCAGTTAAGTGGGTGACCACGTGGGTAGGTGATGGTGTGAGTGGGTAATCATGTGGACAGGTGACCATATGACCTCGCAGGTTAGTGACCCCATAAGTGGGTGACCACGTGGGTTGGTGGCCACGTGGAGGGATCACCGCATGGGGCAGTGACTCTGTGGGTGGGTGACCATGTGAGTCGGTGACCACATGGTTTGGTTGGCCACATGACTCTGTGAGTTAGTGACTGCACATGTGGGTGGCTGACCCCACAGCCGGCACCATGAACAGCAGCCCCTCTCTTGTCCCAGGTAGGCTGTTCATGGCTGGCATCAACCTCACAGAGAACCTGGAGTTTGTTTGCATCCACCTGGTCAGTGGAGAAGCTGGCCCAGTGGGGGCTCCCCTATCTATGTGCATGGGTGGGGGGCCAGCACCCAGGTTCAGCTGCTGGCTGTACCAACACCATTGCAGGCCACTTCATCTGGGCCAATGGGTTTGTTGGCGACCATCATCAAGTTGAACTGGAAGCTGCTTCAGGCTGACAGACGGTGTGTGTGTGTGGAGCTGGGCATCAAGGAGGCTGCGTCTCAGTCACGTGCTGTGACGTTACCCACCTGAACCAGAAGTCATTTAGGGGCTGATAGACAGAGAACTGAGGAGCTTGGCATTGTGAAGGCTGCTCCTCATTTGCGTCCTGTGACATCACTGGGCTGAACCAGAAGCTGCTTTGGGGCTGAGGGACGGTGCAAGGGTGGAGCTGGGTATCGCAGAGACTGTGTCTCAGTCATGTCCTCTGATGTCACTGGCCTGAACCAGAAGCTGCCTTGGGGCCGCCAGAAGGCATGATGAGGAGCTGGGCATTGTGAAGGCTATTCTCAGCCCTGTCCTACAGGGCTGGTCATCCGTCCGCCCATCCACTGAATGTGGGTGACTGCAGAGGTGGGGCCAAGTGGCAGGGTCCATGGTCTCCTCGGTCCTCCGTGTGTCTCTCGGCGAATGCAGGGTGTGAGGTAATGATTAAAGGTGAGTGCATGATTTGTACAATCACATCCTCAGGGAAACACACGTGGTTCTCGGGTTTGTGGCTTCTCATTGGAGAGGCTGGGGTGCCCCCTCCCCCGGGCGCTGAGAGTAGCAGACTGTGACCCCTAGCTAGGGAGAGGAGAAGGCACTATGACAGTGTCCATAGGAGGGGAATGAGAGCATAGTCATCCCACTGAGAAATCCCTTTTATTAGATAAGTTGCTTCCCTGGTGGCTCACTTAAGAAGGCCTTCTTATCTCTCCTTGCTCTTCTTTGGAACTCTGCATTCAGGTGGCTATATCTTTCTGTGTCTCCTTTGCCTTTCTCTTCTCTTCTCATCTATTTGTAAGGCCTCCTCAGACAACCACTTTGCCTTTTTACATTTCTTTTTATTGTGGATGGTTTTGATCACACCTCCTGTACAATATTAGGAACCTCCATCCATAGGTCTTCTGGTATTCTGTGTGCCAGATTTAACCCTTGCATCTATTTGTCACTTCCAATGTGTAATCACAGGAGATTTGAATAAAGCAAAGAAACAGGGGAAAACAATAGAATGGGAAAGACTTAGAGATCTCTTCAAGAAAATGAGACATGCCAAGGGAACATTTCATGCAAAGACAGGCACAATAAAGGACAGAAACGTTATGGGCCTAACTATAGCAGACGAGATTAAGAAGAGGTAGCAAGAATACACAGCAGAACTGTGTAAAAAAGTCTTAATTACCTGGATAACCACGATGGTGTAATCACTCACCTAGAGCCAGCCATCCTTGAGTGCAGAGTCAAGTGGGCCTTAGGAAGCAGCAGTACAAACAAAGCTAACGGACGTGATTAAATTCCACCTGAGCTCTTTCAAATCCTAAAAGATGAAATTGTTAAAGTGCTGCACTCAATACGCCGGCCAGTTTGGAAAACTTGGCAGTGGCCGCAGGACTGGAAAAGGTCAGTTTTCATTTCAATCCCAAAGAAGGACAATGCCAAAAAATGTTCAAACTACCTCACAACTGCACTCATTTCACACGCTAGCAGGGTAATGCTCAAAATCCTTTAAGCTAGGCTTCAACAGTATGTGACCCGAGACCTTTACAGTCCACACATTCAAACGGTTGATTCTAAATGCACAGTGATGCCACAAAGATGGTCAAGACAAAGACACATGATGTGATTTTATCTATGTCTAAATCAGTGAAACAAAATATTCACTGCAAGGTACAAATTTTTTTAGCATGAGAAATCTTATATTTGAATATGAAATATCCTGCTGAAATTAAAAAATTTGTTTTAAAGTGAAATTAATTCTTGTCAATTATTTTGAAACTATGGAAAAAAGAAAATAAAAGTACGTTCATTGGGGCTGCTTCTGTTCAGTTCAGTCGCTTAGTCATGTCCAACTCTTTTCATTGGGGGCTGCTTAAACTTTCACAGATTTTTTTTCTTTAAAATTCCCTTACAGTTTTACAGTCTTAATTAGATAAAAAATGATCTGTAGATTTTATACTATATTTGCTTTCTGGGCATTTTAATTTCCTTTAATTTATGAATGTAACTAAAATGTTTTTCTATTGAGTGAGTATTAAAAATTACTACTCTCTCTTGTGTGGAACACACTGTTTACACTACTGTTAGGAGACATTTTATTGACTAAAACCTTTTATAATTCAGCTCTACAATCTAGGTTTTTTTGTTTGTTTGTTTTGCTTTTTTTCACTGAGAATTTTCTCATCTATTTTTAGTATCTTCAGAGTTTCTGTTAGGAATATGTGTCTGCTGTTTTTTATTTGCACAGTCGTGTCCAACTCTTTGCCATCTCATGGACTGTAAGCCCACCAGTCTCTTCTGTTCTCGGGGATTCTCCAGGCAAGAATACTGGAGTGGGTTTCCATGCTCTCCTTCAGGGGATTTTCCTGACCCAGATATGGAATTCACATCTGCTACAGCTCCTGCATTGCAGGAAGATTCTTTACCACTAAGTGAAAATAGATCTTGTATACATGAAACTCACTTTAATTATGAAGATTCACAATTGGTGAAAAACAAAGATAGAGAAGCCCAAACAAGCATTTATCTTTTGCCAATTAATAATAAGAAAAAAAAACCCTTCATTTCAATTTGTCTTCATTTATTTTTTCAATTAACTTTTCATTGAAGGATAATTGCTTTCCATAATTTTGTTGTTTTCTGTCAAACTTGTCTTTCTTTTTTTTTTTAGTTTTTTAATTTTTTTAATTTTAAAATCTTTAATTCTTACATGCGTTCCCAAACATGAACCCCCCTCCCACCTCCCTCTCCATAACATCTCTCTGGGTCATCCCCATGCACCAGCCCCAAGCATGCTGTATCCTGCGTCAGACATAGACTGGCGATTCAATTCTTACATGATAGTCTACATGTTAGAATGCCATTCTCCCAAATCATCCCACCCTCTCCCTCTCCCTCTGAGTCCAAAAGTCCGTTATACACATCTGTGTCTTTCTTAACTCATAGTTTCTCTTCAATATCATCTTATTCTGTGTAAATAACTTCTTTTAACATTTCTTACAGACAAGGTATCTGCTGAGAATGAATTCCCCGAATTTTTGTTCATATGAGAATCTCTCCATCTCCTTTGTTTTTGAAGGATAATATTTTTGGAAGTAGAAGTTAATTTCAGTAGGTTTTTTTTTAACATTTTATTTATTGACAAATTGTACCTGTAGCTTTGTAGAATGAGTTTGGAAATGTTCCTTCCTCTGCAGTTTTTTTAAAGAGTTTTAGAAGGATAAGTGCTGGAGTCCAGCTCCAGCAGCCAGGGAATCAGCCTGAAGAGATGAGTGGTATCGGCGGAGAATGATGCAGCCTCTGACTCAAGGTGTGGGACTGCATGTTTATTTCAAGCATCAGGTTCTTCTTTTATACTTTGACAAAAGCATTAGGTCAGAGGTTTGACATTTACAGTTCCCCCTCACCCAGATATATTGTCTCATTTTTGCCCTTCAAACAGAGTTCCTGCTTCACTGATTCTCTCAGAATCATGTTTACTTGTGATTACATTGTAACTCATGCTTATGTCTAGGCTGCATACCACATTCCTCAGTTTACTTCTTATCTTTCTAAATCCTACTTGCCCCTAGTATCCTAAGCTCACTATCTCCTAAAAAGGTTTCGAGCTATTAATATCTCTAAAATTCCTAATCCCTACAAGCTATAATAAAATATGCTAACACTACAACATTCCTTAAACTTTTAGCTTCTAACTATTCTTAATAATTTATAAACCCTAAACTCAGTAAAATTCCTTTGCCATAAACATTTCCTTTACAAACAAGTCTCAGATAACAATCCTTCCCATGGCCTCAAGCTGCAGGCTACATGCTCATCCTGGGACGTTCTTTGTAAAGATCCTTGAACAACTGTCATTGGTTACTTTATAGATTATTTTCTGGGCACAACTGCAGAAGGCTTTGTGATTTCTCATGCTTCTCTCAAGAACAATAAGCATCTTAACATTCTTTTCAGCCAACTCAACTGACCTGACTCTTTCATCCTGAGACCATGCCTGCAGGACGAGGAGAGGGGGTTGGGGCCGTGCCTCCATTTTGTCAGCAATGCCTAACGTGGCTCCTAATATCTCCCCCTTTCTTATTTTTTAGAGCATAAGTATGAAACTCAGTAGATAAAGCAGAAACACTTCTGTTGAGTATTCTGAAAAGGCACGGGGCTATTACACAAATCAGAACCAACAGGCATAAGCACATAGCCACATTAATCTTTATTGTAAAAAAGGATCCATGGGAAAGATACCACTCCAGATTTTTAAAATGGGAATTAGAAAGCTATTGAGAGGAATAGTCAGACCCCCATCTACTTCATACTCTGAATATCCTGATGTAACTTAGAAATATCAATACTAAAATCTGAATTATTCCAGATGCCTAAAATATGATTCCTAATGTGTTCCCAAGAATGTATGGAATCATTCACTTGTAGAGGGGTAACACACATCCATTTAATTTCAGCATGGCACTTTAAAGACAACTTAATTTTTAAATTTGTAATTTCTTGTCCTATAAGCAGGACTGCTTCTTCTAAAGCATTGACTTTATTTTCCATTTTCCTATCTATAACTTCCTGTGTAGTAAGAGCTACAGAGACATTTTTGGACAGCTGATCGACCAACGAGGCAATATGCACTTCTTTTGACAGGGCAACAGCAGAAACTGTAACTGAAACAATTATGGCAATCAAGGCAGTTATTCCCTCAATTAGAGCTGCAATGAATCTCTTAGGTTGAGAAATTAAGCCATTAAATTCCTACAAAACTTTCAATGCATAATCATCAAACCATTGTCCCTCTAATTTTACAAGGAACCATCAAATATGGTGGTTGCTTTACAATCATCACAGTCTTATAATTACTATAATCATTCCCATCAACACAATTTGATATAAAACAATTCACACATTCAACATTATAAACAGTTTCTCCTTCAAAAACTCCCAAATCACTCTGATTTTTGGCCAACAAAAAGGCATGCCGGTACAATATATTTTTGTTCATTTAAAGGTCTATGTTAAGTCACATGTGCCATAGCAGCCAATACTCTCTATAATTCAGGCTGCATGGGACCTGTTCCATTGAAACTCACTAAAGGAGGAACCCATCCATTAACATGCCACCTAGTAACTGCTAAAGGATAAGGGATAAATAAATCATTCCATATGGATCTATAAGACGGTTCAAAAGTCAAGCTCAATCATTGATCTGAAAGATAGGGGCACCCTCATTCGATCAGAGAATGTCTGGTGGCAACAATGGGAATAGATAACTTCAGGGCATACATGCATTCTTTCCAACGAGGAAAGCCAGAAATTTTACTTATGCTTTCCCAGGCCTGTAGCTTTTGTTCATCAGAATCTGGAGGGGGTAGTGCACAGCTCGGAAAGTCCTTTAAATGAGGGGCTGCCTGTTTTATGACATCATATTGTTTTTCTTTCCCCCCCACCCCGGCATCAGCAGCTGTAAGGACCAAAAGTCTCTCTTGCCATTGCTTCTTGGAGAATCAGTAAGCATGCCTTTCAAGGAAGTGCTAACGCATCCATTCAAAACCAGAGCTGATCCTTTTAAGGAGGAAGGTATGGCAAAGCAAATAGGTGGATAAACAGACAAGCCTGAAAAATTGAAGGGAGCAGTGACCACTCTTTAGGATAGATGGAAGCCCCGCCCAAAAGATGAGTATCATTAACAAAAACACGAATGGGCTCATTCATCCAATCAACAAGCTGAAAAGAAGGTGGATTAGGCAAATAGGCCCAATGAACTTTTTCTGTGCTGGAGGGCCTCCGCTGACAAGCCAACACAGCATGCATAGCCACAAACATTGCCATAGGAGTGGCCTCATGTTTTCCCCTTTCTTTTAATTCTTCAGCCTGCTGAGCGAGATGTTTCAGCTGGCCCCAAGTTGGCACTGTGCTGGAGGTAGTTGCATGAGTATGATGATGGTGACAAGATGGAGCAGAATGCGGTCAGACTCGATCAGCATGTCTCTCCTGAATTGCCATGTGCCTGAAGTGATGTACTAGCGGTGAAGCCTCAGGTGAAGGGTCACTTGCCCTTCGACTTCTCCTTGGCTCCCTCAGGTCTGGACTCGATGAGCTTCTGATCGCCCCATCTTCCCTCAGTCTCAGATTCTAGGACTCCAGGCATCTCAGTGACCTTGGGTGTCTTCATGATCTTGGAGATCTCATGGGACTGGACATGTAGAATCAGTCTGTCAGGAATCCAAACAGAAGAAGTGGAATCCTGTGGAAACACACAAGCATACCCTCTCCTGCAGGTTAACAGCACATCTAGCCCTTTCCACTCTCTGGTAAGGAGGTCCTTCCACTTGATCAGGGGCCGAGTCATAGCCCCTTCAGGAATCCAGTGTCTCATCATTGCAGTCTTCCCCTGTGTGTCCACGTTTAAATGATTAATTATAAACAAAGCATGGTGTAGAACATTATGTGGAGAGGAATACTTAAATTTTCCCTGCCTTAATTTAGCTCTCTGATTTTTTAAAGTCTGGTGTGCCCTTTCCACTATGGCTTGGCCTTGGAGATTATAAGGTATTCCTGTTGAATGCACTATAGAAAATTGTTGACAAAATCTCTTAAAAGCAGCAGAAGTATAGCTGGGGCATTATCTGTTTTTATCTGTTCTGGGAGTCCTATTTGGGAAAAGCACTGAAACAAGTGTTGAATTACATCTTTTGTTATTTCACCTGATCTAGCAGAGGCTGTAATAACATGAGCAAAGGTATGCATGGTAACATGCACAAAGGACAGTTTTCCAAAGGCCAGGGTAAAAGTTGCATCCATTTGCCAGAGAGCATTAGGCCTAAGGTTTCAGGGATTTACTCCTAATGGTGGAGATGGATTAGATGTTGGGCAATTTGGACATAACTTAACTATTTGTCTAACTGCCTCCCTAGGGATATGAAATTTATACCTTAAACTAGCAGTATTTTGATGGTGAATTTTGTGAGAATTTTTGGCCTTGTCAATCTTTTCATGTAAGTTTAAAGCAATTACTTTAGTTAATGCATCTGCCAAAGCATTTCTTTCATGTAAAGGGCCGGGCAAGCCGGAATGGGCTCTAATATGTCCCACAAAATATATCTTATCTCTATGCTTAATCTCCTTCTGTAAATCAAATAACAAGGAGAAGATGGTAGTCTTATTTTCTGGAATATTAGCAGTCTCAGTATGGTGGCTCAGAGGTTAAAGCGTCTGCCTGCAATCCGGGAGACATGGGTTCAATTCCTGGGTTGGGAAGATCCCCTGGAGAAGGAAATGGCAACCCACTCCAGTATTCTTGCCTGGAGAACCCCATGGATGGAGGAGCCTGGTGGGCTACAGTCCACGGGGTCGCAAAGAGTCAGACACGACTGAGCGACTTCACTTTCACTTTCTTTCAATATGAGGAAACAACCCTACAATGTATCAGGAGTCAGTCAAAAGATTGAAGTTATGGTCTCTCAAATGTTGAAAAGCCCAAATAACTGCTCTTAACTCAGCTCTATGGGCAGATGTCTCTTCAGTTACCTGAACATGGGATTTCCCATTAATAATTGTGACTGCTTTACCATTAGAAGAACCAGCGGTGAAAACTAAAATTGCCCCTTCCAAAGGTTGAATAGAAAATGTCCTCGGAAAAATCACAGGATGTGTTTTCAAAAAATGCAAAAGGGGGCTTGAGGGCAAATGAAACAAATTTGACCCCTGAAACCTATCAGGGCAACTTACCAATCATCACTATTTTGAAAAAGAAATTGCAGTTGATCATTATTAAATGGAATCACTATATTTGCTACTTCCTTTCCAAAAAGTTCCACACTTCTTTTCCTACCTTTTATAATTAATTGTGCCACCAAGCTGGGATAAGGCAAAACTATTTTTCTTGGGGTCACTGGTAGATGGAGCCATTCCAATGAGCCTTCTTGCCACAAGCATCCTGTAGGTGTATGTTCTGTGGGGAGAATAATTAAATCCCACTATCTGGTAATATTACTCTTAATTAACTGATCATTAAAAGCCTCATCCACTTTGACAAGAGCCGACTCTGCCTCACTAGTCAATTCTCTCTTAGAACTGGGATTAGGATCGCCCCTTAAGCAGTCAAACAAAGGCTTTAAATCTGCATTAGTCAGTCTTAAATGTAGGCGTTTCCAATTAATATCCCCTAATAATTTCTGGAAATCATTTAAAGTTAGTAAATGATCTCTCCACAGCAGCAAAGGGGCATGACTCACAGTATGGGTATTTAACACCCTCCCTAAATAAGAAAAAGGAGGATTTACTTGCATCTTATCTGGAGCTATCTTCAAACCCCAGTTTTCCAAGGCTTCAATCAATTCAGATAAGATTTGTTGCAACAAGGCTCTATCCTTATGGGCAGCCAAAATATCATCCATATAATGTATCAAATATAGATCTTTATACTTTAACATTTTGTACAGCTTGAGCCACAAATTTCTGACACAAGGTGGGGGTATTTTTCATTCTCTGAGGCAAAACCTTCCATTCCAACCTTCTAAAGGGCTGTTTAGAATTAGCTGAAGGGAGACTGAAAGCAAAGCTTTTACAATCCTGAACAGCCAGGGGGATGGTAAAGAAACAATCTTGTAGATCTATAACTGTCACATTATATTGAAAGGGCACAGCTACTGGGGAAGGGAGACCTGGCTGAAGGGCCCCCATTTCTTCCATAGTTGTGTTTATAGCTCTCAAATCTTGTAACAATCTCCATTTTCCTGATTTTTTCTTAATGACAAAAATAGGAGTATTCCAGGGGCTATTAGAAGGCTCTATATAGCTGGTTGCCAGTTGTTCCATAACTAAATCCTCAGCTGCCTGCACCTTTTCAGCTGTTAAGGGCCATTGCTCCACCCATACCGGATCATCAGTTTTCCAGGTAATAGGGTCAGCAGCAAGAGCAACAGCCTCTAGGATAAATTTGACTATCCTAAACCGTCTCTATTCTTGTTAGGAACTGTTTCTAATGGAGAAACAATTCCCTGATAATCTTTACCAAGCCTCTTGTCAGTATTGCATCTCATTTGCAGCATTTGGTTAGTAACCTTTCCATCTGGGCTATTTGAAAGCATTTCTATCTGAGATAATATATCTCTCCCCCATAAAGAAAAAGGTAGTGTAGGAATCACATATGGACAAAAGGTGTCCTGTGCCCCCTTCTCATCTGACCCTGTCAAAATTTGTGAGCTCTTAGCAACCGAGGGCACTGACCCTATTCCTACCAAGCCGGCATTGGTCAAACATGTTGGCCAGGACGAGGGCCAATCTTTTCCAGCAATGCAAGAGACATCTGCTCCAGTATCCAACAGCCCTGACATTCTACTTCCTTGAATTAAAGGATCTTTCAAAGGCCTTGAAGCTGTAATTTCCTGCACCCAAAAGGCTAGATCATTAGATCCAAATCCTCTGAGGCCCCTAGCTTGAGAAGTCAAGGTTTTTCTTGTCTGATAATAAGGTAAAACCAAAAGCTGTGCTATTCTTTGACCTTTATTAATTTCAACAGCTTTGGCAGGTGGCAAGATCAAAACTTTAATTTCCCCAACATAATCAGGATCTACTGCACCAGGCACCACCGAAATTTCCTGAAGAGAGAGCGAGCTACGCCCCAGCACAAGTCCTACAATGCCCTCAGGTAGGGGACCAGCCACTCCTGTTGGAATCAGAGTAACCAGTATATCTGGGGTCAATATTGTTGTGGTGGTGGAACTGAAGTCCAGTCCTGCACTACCTGGGGTTGCTCTGCGGAGTTCTGAGATGGAACAAAGGGGGAAAAGTGATTCAACACGACTGCTCCTATTATTGTCTGGGGCTGGGGCTGCCCCTGCTGCCTGTTTCCCTGAAACTGGGAAAAATTACTTCCTTGTGCTTGGGGGGTGAGCATAGTCCCATCCTTATGGAATTTAGATCTACAGTCTTTTTGCCCAATGATACCCCTTCTGGCATCGGGGGCAAAGTGTCTTTGAAGGGTTGGTTTTAGTTTGTATTGGCATGGCTTGTTGTCCCTGCTTGGCAGGACATTGCTGGCAAAAATGCCCCATTTGACCACAAGAGAAACACTTTTTATTTGTAGAATCGTTTCCATTAGGATTAATCTTCTTTCTCATTCCCTGAATAACTTGGGCAGCAGGTTCTCCCCTCAAGGCTGTGGCTAAGGCACCCCCCTGCATAAAGGAAGTTCCTACTTCCTGGCAGGTCTGTATGTAAGTCTAAAGACTTCCTTTACTTCTAACAGGTCTAAGCAATGCCTGACAGGTAGAACTGGCATTCTCATAAGCCAGTTGTTTTAAGAACTATCTCTGGTGGCTCAGTACTCTTAATAGTTCTTTCTACAGCAGTTTTCAGTCTTGCCACAAAGTCTTCATATCTCTCACCAGGTCCCTGTTTGATATTACTCAAAGTGGATAATTTTCCATCTGAAGGGGGCAAAGATTTCCATGCCAAGATACCTATGGCCATAATCTGATTAAGTGCTTCAGACAACCTTGCTTGGGCTATGTTAGATTCATATTCTCCTTCTCCTTTTAATGCCACAGATCCCACTGTCCTGAGCTGTGTATCATTAGAGGTTTTGTTTTCCACTGACTGTAGTCTAGCCAACTTATCATACTCTGTCAACCACAGGAGGAACTCTCCTCCAGGAAAGCAAGCCTTTGCAACCATTCTCCAATCATATGGTGTCATCCATCTTCCAGTCAAGGCATCTAGCAGGGTGAGTGCATAGGGGGAGGTAGACCCATAATCATGACAAGCTTGTTTAAACTCTTTCAGTAGCTTATATGGGACAGGTTCCCATTTTCCCTCTTCCTCGTCTCCCTTTTCTGTTTTGGTAAAAACTACTGGAAAGGCCATAGAGAATTCCAAGTCCCCCTGTTGTTCTGCTTCTCTTCTAGCCTGGGTGAGGCCCCCCCAAGGGGGTTTTCTCCAGGGAGCACGCTCTGTATATTGTGCATGTGTCTGTTTCAAAAGCTCCTATGTTTTAGAAAACTCTTCATCTTCCTCAGCCTCAGACAATGCTCTTGGGAGGCTTTGGGGGCAAAGTGGGGAACTCTCGGGCCCTGGGAGGCACAGAGGTGGCGGCAATCACCTTAAATCAGAAAATTATGGATAAATTTTTAAAGGTTTGCATAGAGGAAGAGGGGTCTCATTAGGGTGCTAGACCGCAGCATCCTGCAAGTCTTCCCCCTCCTCAGGAGGTAGAGCACAGTCTCCCTCCTTTTCTTCGTCAATGGCAGAAAACATGATCTACGCAGAAGGCAGAGACCCACCATCCACCACTCTAGCCTCTCCCATAGGCTATCTAACAGCCTCATGCCAAAGGTCCAGGATGTCCCTAATATTCCACAGTGCAAAAGCATCCACAGGAACCTTTTCTGGCCCATGCAAAGTATAAAACAAATGTAACTGATCTCCAACCTTAGTCCAGTTTTCTAGATTTATGGTGCCCTCCTCAGAAAACCATGGGCATTGCTCTTGGACAAAAATTGGATATTTAGACAGTCTTCCATTGCTTACCTTAATGCCTCTATGGGCTAACATGTGAAGTAATATTTCAAGAAACATTTGTCTATTCTTGGATGCAGAAAGACCCATTTTCCTAGAGAATATTCTTATTCCTTCTGGACCCTCCTCACCTTGCCTAAACTTCAGAGGGGTGCCAGCCACCCACAGGTACAATGCTAACCACTCCGCATTGCAGTCACAAAGTTACTTACCCTTCAGATGTCCCTGTTCAGGCGCCACTTGCCGGAGTCCAGCTCCAGCAGTCAGGGAATCAGCCTGAAGAGATGAGCGGTGTTGGCGGAGAATGATGCAGCCTGTGACTCAAGGTGTGGGACTTCATGTTTATTTCAAGCACCAGGTCTTCTTTTATACTTTGACAAAAACATTAGGTCAGAGGTTTGACATTTTCAGTTCTCCCTCACCCAGATGTATGGTCTCATTGTTGCCCTTCAGAGTTCCTGCTTCAGTGATTCTCTCAGAATTATGTTTACTTGTGATTACATTGTAACTCATGCTTATGTCTGGGCTGCATACCACATTCCTCAGTTTACTTCTTATCTTTCTAAATCCTACTTGCCCCTAGTATCCTAAGCTCACTATCTCCTAAAAAAGGCTTCACGCTATTAATATCTCTAAAATTCTTAATCCCTACAAGCTATAGTAAAATATGCTAACACTACAACATTCCTTAAACTTTTAGCTTCTAACTATTCTTAATTATTTCTAAACCCTAAACTCAGAAAACTTCCTTTGCCATAAACATTTCCTTCACAAACAGGTCTCAGATAACAATCCTTCCCATGGCCTCAAGCTGCAGCCTATGTGCTCATCCTGGAACGTTCTTTGTAAAGATCCTTGAACAAATGTCAATGGTTACTTTATAGATTATTTTCTGGGCACAACTGCAGAAGGCTTTGTGCTTTCTCATGTTTCTCTCAAGAACAATAAGCACCTTAATATCCTTTCCAGCCAACTCAAGCAAAGAAAGGAAAAAACAAGTCAGAATCACAAGACCTAACTCCTTCATCCTGGGACTGTGCCTGAGGGACAAGGAGAGGGGGTTTAGGCCGTGCCTCCATTTTGTCAGCAATGCCTAACATGGCTCCTGACAGATAGGCATCTTGTTGATTTGATTCTTCTCTCTATTTTTCTTGATGAGTCTGGATAAAGGTTTGTCAATTTTGTTTATCTTCTCAAATAACCAGCTTTTACTTTATTATTTTTTGCTATTGTTTCTTTAAATTATTTTTCATTTATTTCTGTTCAGATCTTTATGATTCCTTTCCATGTACTAATTTTGGCTATTTTCCTGTTGTTCTTCTTTATCAGTTTTTTTAGGAGTCAATTGAGGTTGTCTATTCAATGCTTTCCTTGTTTCTTGAGTTAGGATTGTATTGTTACAAACTTCCGTCTTAGAACTGCTTTTCCTGCTTCCCATAGGTTTTGAGTTGTCGTGTTTCCATTGTCATTTTTTTTCTAGAAAATTTTCGATGTCCATTTTGATTCCTTCAATAACCTGTTGTTTATTTAGAAACGTGTTGTTTAATCTCCATGTGTTTCTGTTTCTTACAGTTTTTTTTTCTTCTAATTGATATCTAGTCTCATAGTGTTGTGGTCAGAGAAGATGCTTGATACAATTTCAATTTTGTTAATTTTACTGAGGTTAGATTTGGGACCCAAGATGTGGTCTATCTTGGAGAATGTTCCATGTGCACTTGAGAAGGTGTATTCTTCTTCATTTGGATGGCATGTCCTGAAGATATCAATGAGATTCATCTCATCTCACATGTCATTTAAGACAGGTGTTTTTGTATTAATTTTATGTTTTGATGATCTGTCCATTGGTATGAGTGGGGTGTTAAAGTCGACTATGATTGTTTTACTGTCAGTTTCTCTTTTAATGTCTGTTAGTGTTTGTCTTATGTATTGAGGTGCTCCTATGTTGGGGGCATAGATGTTTACAATTTGGGGGGGCATAGATATTTACAATGTTTACAATTGCTATGTCTTCATCTTGTATTGATCTATTCATCACTATCTAGTGTTCTTCCTTATCTATTGTAATCTTCTTTAGTTTAAAGTCTGATATGAGGTTTGCTATTCCATCTTTCTTTTGATTCCCATTTGCATGGCATATATTTTTTCATCCTGTCACTTTCAGTCTACATGTGTCTTTAGGTCTGAAGTGGATTTCTTCTAGACAGCATGTACATGGGTCTTTTTCTTTTAAATTAATATATTTATTTTAATTGGATGCTATTTACTTTGCAGTATTGTGGTGGTTTTGCCATATATTGAGTTGAATTAGTCATGGGTGTACATGTCTTTCCCATCCTGAAACCCCTATCACTTTTCTCCCCATTCCATCCTTCAGGGTTTTCCCAGTGCACCAGCTTTGAGTGCCCTATGACATGTATCAAACTTGGATGGGTGATCTATTTCACACATTGTAATATACATGTTTCAATGCTAGTCTCTCAAATCATCTCACCCTGGCCTTCTCCCACAGAGTGCAAAAGTCTCTTCTTTATATCTGTGTCTCTTTTGGCACCTCGCATATGTGGCCATCATTAACATCTTTCTAATTTCCATATATATGTGTTAATATACTCTATTGGTGTTTTTCCTTCTGACATACTTCACTCTGTATATAGGCTCCAGTTTCATCCACCTCATTAGAAGTGTTTCAAATATGTTCTTTTTAGTAGCTGAGTCATATGTACCATGGTTTTCTTTTCTGTTTTATGCTGAAGGACATCTAGGTTGCTTCCATATCCTATCTATTGTAAGCAGTGCTGCAATGAGCGTTGGGGTACACATGTATTTTTCAGTTCTGGTTTCCTTAGTATGCCCAGCAGTGGGAATTTTGGGTTGTATGGCAATTCTATTTTCAGTTTTTTTAAGGAATCCCCACACTGTTCACCATAGTGGCTGTTCTAGTTTACATTCCCACCAACAGTGTAAGAAGGTTCCCTTACTCTGCAGCCTCTCCAGCATTTATTGTTTGTAGCCATTCTGACAAGTGGGAGATGATCCCTCATTGTGGTTATGACTTGCATTCCTCTGATAATGAGTGATGTTGAGCATCTTTTCATGTGTTTGTTAGCCATTTGTATGTCTTCTTTGGAGAAAAGTCTCTGCAGTTCTTTGTCCCATGTTTTTGATTGGGTCATTTATTATTCTGGTGTGGAGCTGCTCGTATATTTTTGAGATTAATTATTTGTCAGTTGCTTCATTTGCTATTATTTTTTCCCATTCTGAAGGCTGTCTTTTCACCTTGCTCATAGTTTCCTTCATTTTGCAAAAGCTTTTAAGTTTAATTAGGCCCAGTTTGTTTTCACTTGTATTTCCATGACTCTGGGAGGTGTGTCAAAGAGGATCCTACTGTGATTTATTTAAGGGAGTGTTTTGAATATGGTCTCCTCTAGGAATTTTATAGTTTGTAGTCCTGCATTTGGGAGAAGGCAATGGCACGCCACTCCAGTACTCTTGCCTGGAAAATCCCATGGACGGAGGAGCCTGGTGGGGTCGCAAAGAGTCGGACACGACTGAGCGACATCACTTTCACTTTTCACTTTCATGCGTTGGAGAAGGAAATGGCAACCCACTCCAATGTTCTTGCCTGGAGAATCCCAGGGACAGGGGAGCCTGGTGGGCTGCTGTCCATGGGGTGGCACAGAGTCGGACACGACTAAAGCGAGTTAGCAGCAGCAGCAGCAGTCCTGCATTTGAATCTTTAATCCATTTTGAGTTTATTTTTGTGTATGGTGTTAGAAACTGTTCTAGTTTCCTTCTTTTACATTTGGTAGACCAGTTTTCCCAGCACCACTTGTTAAAGAGATTGTCTTTTCTCCAGTGTGTATTTTTATTTGCATCCTTTGTCAAAGGTATGGTGTCCATAGGTGTGTGGATTTATCTGGGGGCTTTCTATTTTGTTCCATCAATCTATATTTCTGTCTTTGTGCCAGTGTCATACTGTCTTGAGGACTGTAGCTTTGTAGAATAGTCTGAAGTCAGGCAGATTGATTCCTCCTCTTCCACTCTTCTTTCTCAAGATTGCTTTGGCTATTCGAGGTTTTCTGTATTTCAATACACATTGTGAAAGTATTTGTTCTCATTCTGTGAAAAATACCATTGATAGCTTGACAGGAATTGCATTGAATCTATAGATTGCTTAGGGTAGTATACTCATTTTCACTATATTGATTCTTCAGATCCATGAACATGGGATATTTCTCAATCTATTTGTTTCATCTTTGAATTCTTTCATCACTGTTTTTACGTTTTCTATATAAAGGCTTTTGTTTTTTTCGGTAGTTTTATTCCAAAGTATTTCATTCTTTTCATTACAATGCTGAAAGGGATTATTTCTTAATTTCACTTTCTGTTTTCTCATTGTTAGTGTATAGAAATGCAAGGTATTTCTGCGTATAAATTTTACGTCCTGCAATTTTTCTGCATTCATTGATTAGCTCTAGTAATTTTCTGGTGGTTTCTTTAGGGCTTTCTGTGTTGAGGATCCTGCCATCTGCAAACAGTGAGAGTTTTCCTTCTTCTTTTCCAGTTTGGATTCCCTTTAATTTTTTTCTTCTCTGATTGCTATGGATAAAGCTTCCAAAACTATGTTGAATAGTAGTGGTGAGAGTGGGCATTCTTATCTTCTTCCTGACTTTAGGGGAAATACTTTAAATTTTTCACCTTTGAGGATAAAGTTTGCTATGGTTTTATCATGTATGACTTTTATTATGTTGAGTTGTGTTCCTTCTATATCTGCTTTCTGGAGTGTGTTTATCATAAATACACGTTGAATTTTGTCAAAGGCTTTCTCTGCATCTATGCTACTGCTGCTAAGTCGCTTCAGTCATGTCCAACTCTGTGCGACTGCATAGACAGCAGCCCACCAGGCTCCCCCATCCCTGGGATTCTCTAGGCAAGAATACTGGAGTGGGTTGCCATTTCCTTCTCCAATGCATGAAAGTGAAAAGTCAAAGTGAAGTCACTCAGTTGTGTCTGACTCTTAGCGACCCCATGGACTGCAGCCTACCAGGCTCCTCCATCCATGGGATTTTCCAGGCAAGAGTACTGGAGCGGGGTGCCATTAAATGGTTTTTATCATTCAGTTTGTTAATGCAATGTATCACATTGATTGATTTGCAAATATTTAAGAATCCTTGCCTCCCTGGGATAAACCCACTTGGTCATGATGTCTGACCTTTTGAATATGTTGTTGGATTCTGTTTGCTAGAATTTGTTGAAGAGTTTTCATCTATGTTCATCAGGGTTATTGGCCTGTAGTTTTCTTTTTTTGTGTGGTACCTTTGTCTGGTTTGGGGATTAGGGTGATGGGGGCCTCATAAAATGAGTTTGGGAGTTTACCTTGTGCAATTTTTTGGAAGAGTTTGAGTAGGATAGGTGTTAGCTCTTTAGTTGTTTGGTAGAATTCACCTGTGAAGTCAACTGGTCCTGGGCTTTTGTTTGTTCGAAGATTTTTTTATTACAGTTTCAATTTCTGTGCTTTTGATGGGTCTGGTAAGATTTTCTATTTATTCCTGGTTCAGTTTTGGAAGGTTATACTTTTCTAAGAATTCGTCCATTTCTTCCAAGTTGTCCATTTTATTTTCATATAGCTGCTGATAGTAGTCTCTTGTGATCCTATGTATTTCTGTGTTGTCTGTTGTTATTTCTGTATTTCCATTTCTAATTTTGTTGATATGATTCTTCTCCCTTTTTTTCCCTGATGTGTCTGGTTAATGGTTTGTCTATTTTATTCATCTTCTCAAAGAACCAGCTTTTAGTTTTGTTGATTTTTTTCTATAGCCTGGTTTGTTTATTTTCCACTTCTTTAAGCCCTAATTTTTATGATTTATTTCCTTCTACTAACCCTGGGGTTGATAACTTCTTCTTTTTTTAGGTGCTTTAGGTGTAAATTTAGGTGTTTTTTTGATGTTTCTCTTGTTTCTTGAGGTAAGCTCTTATTGCTATCAACCTTCCCCTTAGCACTGCTTTACTGAATGACATAGGATTTGGGTTTTCATGTTTTAATTTTCATTTGTTTCTATGCATATTTTAATTTCTTTTTTATTTCTTTTGTAATTTGTTGGTTATTCAGAAGCACGTTGTTTAGCCTCCATATGTTTTCATTTTTAATCTTTTTTTTTTCTGAAGTCGACATCTAATCTTAACTGATTGTGATGAGAAAAGTTGGCTGAAATGATTTTGATTATTTTAAATTTACCAAGGATAGATTCAAGGCCCAGGTGCTCTATCCTGGAGAATGTTCCACATGCACTTGAGAAAAAGTTGAATTTCATTGTTTTGGGGTGAAATGTCCTGTATATATCAATTAGGTCTAACTGGTCCATTGCATAATTTAAACTTTGTGTTTCCTTGCTAATTTTCTGTTTGATCGATCTATCCATACGTGTGAATGGCATATTAAAGTCTTCTACTCTTATTGTGTTACTGTTAATTCCCCTTTTCCTATTTGTTAGCATTTGCCTTACGCATTGAGCTTCTCCTATGTTGGGTACATAGATATTTATAGTTGTTATATCTTCTTCTTGGTTTGATCCTTCTATCATTATGTAGTGTCCTTCTTTGTCTCTTGTCACAGCCTTTCTTTCAAAGTCTATTTTATCTGATATGAGTATTGATACTCCTGATTTCTTTAGGTCTCCATCTGCATGATATACCTTTTTCCAAAACTGTATGTTCACTCTGTATGTTTCCCTTGGTATGAGGTGGGTCTTTTGTAGACAGCATGTGTAGGGGTCTGCTTTTGTAACGATTTTACAATAATTCTTTTGTCATGTATATAACCATTTGTCCATGTCTCTGTCCAATCATGAATCAACCTCTTTCCTTGGTGCATTTTCTGGTAAATTTCAGACATCAGTATGTCTTTCCATAAGTATTTCAGTAAGCCTGCCATTAAGTAGTGAGCTGTGCTTGTTTACAGCAATTTTCTTTGGATATAAACTTTACATACACTGAAATATACAAATCTTCTTTTTCCCAGTCATGTTACATTTTAATTGAAGTATAGTTGATTTACAATGTTGTGTTCAATTCAGTTCAGTCGCTCAGTCATGACTGACTCTTTGCGACCCCCTGAACTACAGCATGCCAGGACAACCTGTCCATCACTAACTGCCTGAGTTTACCCAAACTCAAATCCATTGAGTTGGTTATGGCATCTAACCATCTCATCCTCTGTCATCCCCTTCTCCTCCTGCTCTCAAACTTTCCCAGCGTGAGTGTCTTTACAAAAGAGTCAGCTCTTCGCATCAGGTGGCCAAAGTGTTGGATTTTCAGCTTCAGCGTCAGTCCTTCCAATGAACACCCAGGACTAATCTCCCTTAGGATGGACTGGTTGGATCTCCTTGCAGTCCAAGGGACTCTCAAGAATATTCTCCAACACCACAGTTCAAAAACATTTATTCTTCAGTGCTCAGCTTTCTTTATACTCCAAATTTCACATCCATACATAACTACTGGAAAAACCATAGCCTTGACTAGATGGACCTTTGTTGACAAAGTGCTGTCTCTGCTTTTTAATATGTTGTCTATGTTGGTCATAACCTTTTTTCCAAGGAGCAAGAGTCTTTTAATTTCATGGCTGCAGTCTCCACCTGCAGCCCCCCAAAATAAAGTCAGCCACTGTTTCTCCATCTATTTGCCATGAAGTGATGGGACTGGATACCATGATCTTAGTTTTTGGAATGTTGAGTTTTAAGCCAACTTTTCACTCTCCTCTTTCACTTTCATCAAGAGGCTATTTAGCTCTTCTTCACTTTCTGCCATAAGGGTGATGTTATCTGCATAACTGAGGTTATTGATATTTCTCCCAGCAGTCTTGATTCCAGATTGTGCTCATTCCAGCCCATCGTTTCTCATTACGTACTCTGCATATAAGTTAAGTAAGCAGGGTGACAATATACAGCCTTGATGTACTCCTTTCCCTCTTTGGAACCAGTCTGTTGTTCCATGTCCAGTTCTAACTGTTGCTTTTTGAACCTGCATACAAGATTCTCAAGAGGCAGGTCAGGTGGTCTGGTATTCCCATCTCTTTCAGAATTTTCCACAGTTTATTGTGACACATAGTTACAGGATTTGGCATAGTCAATAAAGCAGAAATAGATGTTTTTCTGGAACTCTCTTGCTTTTTCCATGATCCAGCAGGTGTTGGCAATTTGATCTCTGGATCCTCTGCCTTTTCTAAAATGAGTTTGAATATCTGGAAGTTCACAGTTCACATATTGCTGAAGCCTGACTTGAAGAATTACTTTGCTAGAGTGTGAGATGAGTGCAACTGTGCGGTAGTTTGAGCATTCTTTGGCATTTCCTTTCTTTGGGATTGGAATGAATACTGACCTTTTCCAGTCCTCTGGCCACTGCTGAGTTTTTTTAAATTTGTTGAAATATTGAGTGCAGTACTTTCACAGCATTACCTTTTAGGATTTGTAATAGCTCAACTGGAATTACATCACCTTCACTAGCTTTGTTCGTAGAGATGCTTCCTAAGGCCCACTTGATTTCAGATTCCAGGATGTCTGGCTCTAGGTGCGTGATCACAACATCATGATTATCTGGGTTGTGAAGATCTTTTTTGTGCAGTTCTTCTGTGTATTCTTGCCATCTCTTCTTAATATATTCTGATTCTTTAAGGTCCATTCCATTTCTGTCCTTTATTGAGCCCATCATTGCATGAAATATTCCTTTTGTATCTCTAATTTTTTTGAAGAGCTCTCTAGTTTTTCCCATTCTATTGTTTTCCTCGATTTCTTTACATTGATTGCTGAGGAAGGCTTTCTTATCTCTCCTTGCTATTCTTTGGAACTCTGCATTCAAATGGGTATATCTTTCCTTTTCTCCTTTACTTTTAGTTTATTTTCCTTTCACAGATATTTGTAAGGTCTCCCCCAGACAGCCATTTTGCTGTTTTTGCAATTCTTTTTCTTGCAGATGGTCTTGCTCCCTGTCTCCTGGACAATGTCACAAACCTCCATCCATCATTTATCAAGCACTCTATCAGATCTAGTCCCTTAAATCTATTTTTCATTTCCACTTTATAAACATAAGGGATTTGATTTAGGTCATACCTGAATGGTCTGGTGGTTTTCCCTGCTTTCTTCAATTTCAGTCTGAATTTGGCAATAAGGAGTTCATGATCTGAGTCACAGTCAGCTCCCAGTCTTGTTTTTGCTGACTGTATAGAGTTTCTCCATCTTTGGCTGCAAAGAATATAATCAGTCTGATTTTGGTGTTGACCGTCTGGTGATGTCCATGTGTAGAGTCTACTCTTGTATTGTTGGAAGAGGGTGTTTGCATGACGAGTGTGTTCTCTTGGCAAAAGTCTATTAGCCATTTCCCTGCTTCATTCTGTACTCCAAGGCCAAATTTGTCTGTTACTCCAGGTGTTTCTTGACTTCCTACTGTTTCATTCCAGTCCTCTATCATGAAAAGGACATCTATTTGGGGTGTTAGTTCTAAACGGTCTTGTAGTACCATTCAACTTCAGCCTCTTCAGTGTTACTGGTCGGGGCATAGACTTGGATTACCGTGATATTGAATGGTTTGCCTTGAAAACGAACAGAGATCATCCTGTCATTTTTGAGATTGCATCCAAGTACTGCATTTCAAACTCTTTAGTTGACTATGATGGCTACTCCATTTTTCCTAAGGGATTCTTGCCCACATTAGTAGATAAAATGGTCATCTGAGTTAAATTCACCCATTCCAGTCTATCTTTGTTCACTGATACCTGGAATGTTGACGTTCACTCTTGCCATCTCGTGTTTGACCACTTCCAATTTGCCTTGATTCATGGACCTAACATTCCAGGTTCCTAAGCAGTATTTCTCTTTACAGCATCGAACCTTGCTTCTATCTGCAGTCACCTCCACACCTGTGTATTGTTTTTACTTTGGCTCCATCCCTTCATTCTTTCTGGAGTTATTTCTCTACTGATCCCCAGTAGTATATTTTGCACCCACCAACCTGGGGAGTTCATCTTTCAGTGTCCTATATTTTTGCCTTTTAATACTGTTCATTGGAAATAGATGGGGAAACAGTGGAAACAGTTTCAGACTTTATTTTGGGGGGCTCCAAAATCACTGCAGATGATGTTTGCAGCCATGAAATTAAAAGATGCTTACTCCTTGGAAGAAAAGTTATGACCAACCTAGATAGCATATTAAACAGCAGTTGTTGTTACTTTGCCAACAAACGTCCATCTAGTCAAGGCTATGGTTTTTCCAGTGGTCATGTATGGATGTGAGAGTTGGACTGTGAAGAAAGCTGAGCGCTGAAGAATTGATGCTTTTGAGCTGTGGTCTTGGAGACGATTCTTGAAAGTCCCTTGGACTGCAAGAAGATTCAACCAGTCCACTCTAAAGGAGATCAGTCCTGGGTGTTCTTTGGAAGGACTGATGCTGAGGCTGACTCTCCAATACTTTGGCCACCTCATGCAAAGAGTTGACTCATTGGAAAAGACTCTGATGCTGGGAGGGATTGGTGGCAGGAGGAGAAGGGGACGACAGAGGATGAGATGGCTGGATGGCATCACCGACTCGGTGCACATGAGTTTGGGTGAACTCCGGGAGTTGGTGATGGACAGGGAGGCCTGGCGTGCGGTGATTCATGGGGTCACAAAGAGTTGGACACGACTAAGTGAATGAATTGACTGACTGACTGACTGTTTATGGGGTTCTCAATGCAAGAATACTGAAGTGATTTGCCATTTCCTTTCTACTTTATAGCGAAGTGATTCAATTATATATATATATATATGTGTGTGTGTGTATTTACATTGTGTGTGTGTGTGTATATATATATATATATATGCATTCTTTTATTTTATCTTTACTTTTGTTTTCTTTTGGCTACACTTTTAACCATTTGGGATTAGTTCCCTCACCAGGGATTGAACATGCATGCCCTGCAGTGGAATGTGGAGTCATAACTACTGAACTGCCAGGGATGTCCCATATATATTCTTTTCCATCATGATTTATCATAGGATACTGAATATAGTTCTCTGTCCTCTACAGTAGGAACTTGTCAATCCATTCCATATACTCTAATTTATATCTCTTAACCCTAATCTCCTACTCCATTGCTCCCCCAATTCTCTCAGCCTTGGAAACCACAAGTCTGTTCTCTATGTCCATGAGTGTGTTTCTGTTTCATACATGTGTTCATTTATCTTAGATTTCACATTTAAGTGATATTACTTGTTGTTTGTCTTTCTCTGTGTGCCTCACTTCACTTAGTATGGTCAGCTCTTGGTACACGCATGTTGACTCAAATGGCCTTATTGTTGTAGCTGTAAAGATTCTTTTATCCTTTTAACCATACATAGAGGTATTCATCTGTGGTTATTTACCCGGATATATTATGAAAACTTGTGTAATACACCACTCTTGTAATAGCATGTCCATTTTGAAGCTGTATTAGTATTTTATATGTTTATGTATGTCAGTCAGTTCAGTTCAGTCGGTCAGTCGTGTCTGACTCTTTGCAACCCTATGGACTGTAGGACACCAGGCCTCCCTATCCATCACCAACTCCTGGAGCCTGTTCAAACTCATGTCCATCGAGTGGGTGATGCCATCCAAACATCTCATCCTCTATCGTCCCCCTCACCTCCTGCTTTTAATCTTTCCCAGCATTAGGGGCTTTTCAAATGAGTCAGTTCTTCCCATCCATTGGCCAAATTATTGGAGTTTCAGCTTCAGCATCAATCCTTCCAATGAGTATTCAGGACTGATTTCCTTTAGGATTGACTTGTTTGATTTCCTTACAGTCCAAGGGACTCTCCCCAGTATATGTGGGTATGAATAAACATTTATTGTGTTTATGCTGGTCTCTCGTGGAGAAAGAGAAGATTGCTTATGAATGTAATTTATAAAACCCAGATGTGTTCTCTCAAATGTATATGTCATTTCAGTTTAGTCGCTCACTGTGCCTGACTCTTTGCAACCCCACGGACGGCAGCACACCAGGCTTCCCTATCCATCACCTCTCTTGGAGCTTACTGAAACTCATGTCCGTTAAGTCAGTAATGATATCCAACCATCTCATTCTCTGTCATCCACTTCACCTTCTGCCTTCAATCTTTCCCAACATCAGGGACTTTTCCAGTGAGTCAGCTCTTCACATCAGGTGGCCAAAGTATATGGGTATGAATAAATATTTACTGTACCTTTTCTGCCCTGTCGTGGAGAAATAGAAGAATTCTTATGAATGTAATGTATAAAATCCAGATGTATTCTTTCATAAGTACATGTGGGTATGAATAAATATATACTGTGCTTTTTTTCTGCCCTCTTGTGGATAAATAGAAGAGTGCTTATGAATGCAATTTATAAAAACCAGATGTTTTCTTTACATGTTGAAAATGATACTGTACAACTTTTTGTACAACTTTTTAAAAATTAATACATGCTCATAACAGAAAATGTGAAGTTGCTAGAAAAATACAAAGACAGGAAAAAAATCACCCATGATTTCATATACCATTGGCTCAGAATTCTGAGTTCCTGGGAAAAGGAGATAAAAAGATGAGGGTGCACTAGTTCTTTCAGTATAAAATCATCTTTTCTGCTATTTGAATGCTAACCTAGAACTTGGTTCTGATACATGATTCTTGCTTTGTTTCCTTATCTTTAAGCTTCTATTTTTACAAATGCCTAGTAATTTGACCCCCTGTTTAGAGACACTTTGCTTCAAGATTTTTTTTTTCATTGTTGCTGTGATTAAAAAGTGTTGCAAGTAGTAGCTATGGAAAATAGTGCTGCGATGAACATTGGGGTGCATGTACTTTTTGGAAATAAGGTTTTCTCCAGGAATATGCACAAGAGAGGGATTGCTAGGTCATATGGCAACTTTGTTTTACTTTTAAAGGAGCTGCCATACTGTTCACCATATTGGCTGTACAAATTTCCATGCCCACTGGCAGTGCAAGAGGTTTCCCTTTTCTCCACACTCTCCCCATAAATTATTGTTTGCAGAATTTGTGATGATAGCTGTTCAGACTGGTGTGAAGTAAGACCTCATAGTAGTTTTGATTTGCATTTCTCTAATAATTAGTGATGTTGAGCCTCTTTTCATGTGTTTTATGTTCATCTGTAGTCTTCTTTGGAGAAATGTCTATTTAGATCTGCCTGTTCTTTGATTTAGTTTTTTTTTTTTTTTTATACTTGGGTACATGAGCTGTTTGTATGTTTTGGAGAATATTGCCTTGATAACTAATGGGAACTACCTGTGTAGCACAGGTAACTGTCCTCAATGCTCTGTGGTGACCTAAATGCAAAGGAAATTCAAAATATAGGGTATATATACACACACAAACACACAGCTGACTTAGTTTGTTGTACAGCAGAAAGTAACACAACAGTGTAAAGCAACTACATGTGTACATACTGTAGGCTCCATTTATAGGAAGTTCTAGATGAAGCAAAAGAATCTGTACTAATGGAACTGATAAAAGGGGTTGCATGGGGGAAGTGCAGTGTGGGCAAGTGTACCAAAGAGGTTTCTTAGGTCACTGAGAAAAAATTGCACTGAGCATCATATATATAATCTTGGTGAAATTGCATAAATATTTTTGCAATGTAAATTCCAAACAAGGTCTTGCTAAGTGGCTCCATGTATTTATAAATTTACTAGATACTGTCAAATTATCCTCAGAAAGTTGCATCACACTATGCTTTCACAACACTGCATAAGCACTCATTTTCCAATCCCTCATCCTCAATTTAGAGGAAACATTTGGTATCTTTCAACTTTCTCATTGAACTTTGGCAAATTGCATGGTGAGAAATCATATTCCATTATTGTTTTGGCTTACTTTTTTTTTTTAATTGCCAATTAGTTTCAACATTTCCTCCTGTTTTTTGGTAATTTTTCTCTTTTTTTCTTTTCAGTAATTTGTATTTGTTTTTACTCTATGGTAACTTTATGGTTGTCTTCTATTGGATTTTTCACCTTCTTTTCTTATTTTGACTTTTAAACTCTGCATAAATTAGGTAAATGAGCCCTCTGTCAGCTATCCTCCAAATATTTCTCAATTCTTTTTTTTTTTTTTTTAATAATTCCTTGTTTATTTACAGGATGCAGTGTAAATTTTCCCTTTTTAGCTTCTGGACAAAGATCACTCAAATTAAGAAATTTAAATAACTGAGAAAACTCCAGGAAGCTAGAGGATGTACATTAAAAGAATTATGGGGTGCCGGACAACTCCCTCTGAGTTCACCTGTGTGCCTTTCCACATGTACTTTTCAATAAACTATTTACTTTACACTGAAATATATATATATATATATATATATATATATATATATATATAAAGGGAGAGAGAGAGAGAGAGAGAGAGAGAGAGAGAGAGAGAGAGAGAGAGAGAGAGAGAGAAAAGTAAGTGAAGGCGGGTAGTGCCATGATGGGCCAAGATGAAGCCAGGACGGGTGAGTCTGCACCTGGAACTCTTGTGAAGCCAAGAGGGACACGTCTCTCAAGCTGTGATTGGAGGACTCAGGGAGCCCCAGCACGTGCTCAAAGCCAAGGTCACGAGGAGGGAAGCACAAGCAGGGTGATGATGCTGCCCAGTAAGCCTGTCTCCCTTGGGCCAGAGGGAAGGTGATGCTACTTTTATTATGGAAAATGTAGTCTGTGGATATTGGGGAAAGAACTTGGTCAGTGCATGGAGTGTGAAAAAGTAAGCCAAAATCATGATTACTTTCACCACAGTGCATATTCTAACCCATTTCCTCCCCATCATGTTTCAGCGCATATTTTTAAAGTTGGAATTATATTTCATGTGCATTTTGGTTTTCATTGTTCTTTTCTCTGTACTTTCCTGAATATTTTATTATAAAAATTTCCAAACATTCCACAAAGTTGAAAATTTTTCTAGCTAATACACAAAGACTTCCCACCCCAATTCTACTGTAACCATTTTATGGTACTTCATTTGTCATGTGATTATCCATTTGTCCATCTCTCTAGCCATCCATGAATCCCTCTTATTCCCTGGTGCATTTTGTGATAAATTGCAGACGTCAGTATGCATCTCCATAAGTATTTTAGCAAGCCTGCCATTCAGTAGTGAGCTATGTTTGTTTACAGTAGTTTTCTTTGAAATAAAAACTTTATGTACAATGAAATACACCCATCTTTTTTTCCCCAGTTTTGTTATTTTTTATTTGAAGTATAGTTGATTTACAATGTTGTGTTAATTATTGCTTTACAACAAAGTTGATTCACTTATAAACATATATGTGTTATATACATTGTGTGTATATATACATATATATACATATTAATTTATGTATTTTTATGGCTACAATGTGCAGCAATAGGAATAAATGCAGAAAAAATATAGGTTTAAAAAATTTTTAAAGTATGAAAAATTACAACAAAAAAATGAAGAAGACAGTTAAAAGGAAAAAGAAAAAGAAAACTCCACAGAAAGGCAAAAGATCAACATAGAGGCAGAGGTTTATAACAACAATAAAAATTGTGACTGAATATCCAAATATACATATATACCCATAAGGAACATCAAAATAGTAAAACAAAAATAGGGTACACTAAATTGACCCAACAAACAAAGGAATCTAAAATTATATCTATAAGAACAAAATTAACTAAAACACAAACTGGAAAACAAAACTAGAGCAAGGTTAGAGTTGGAGAATAAAGCAATTAAAGCTAACATATTTTGAGAGGAAAGGAAAGAAAGAAAGAATAGATATGCACAGTTAAACAGAGAGAGATAAAGATGATTTATATACGTTAATAATTAACTGCAAGGGGAAAAGAACAGTGGGAAAAGCAAACAAAGGAATAAATGTAGAATAATAAAAATAGGTTTAAAAAATGAAAAATGAAAATTAGAGAAAGATAAAAGAAAAATAAAAGGAAAACTCCACAGAACTCCAAAAGCCCAATGTAGAAGCAGAGTTTTATGAAAGCAATAAAAAATTTGAGGAGGAAAAGGGCTCAAAAGCTTCAATAGATTTCATACTGCCAATAAAATCTACAACTACAACAGAGAGGGGAGGGAAATCCAAAAGAATCTACAGAGCAAGTCAAAACAGAAGAATAATATTTATTTGTCTTGAGTCACTGCTGTCAGAGTCCAAATCATAGCTGGAAGTCACAGTCCACCTCGCCTTCCTAGGATACCCTCCAATATTGTGCTGATCTCTGGACCTGCTGTGACTGCAGCTCAGGTACTAATCTGGTCCTACTCCTATGTGTTCTTTCCACAGCTATCAGAACTAGCACATTTTCTTTTGTGGGAGCTCTCAATGACATTTTACATATTCTATAGACACAGAGTCTGCCTAGTTGATCATGTGGATTTAATCTGAAGCTTGTACAGCTGGTAAAAAGGTTTTTGGGTCTTCTTCCTTAGCCACATTGCCCCTGGGTTTCAATTGTGGTTTTATTTCCATCTCTGCATGTAGTTTGTCCACTGGGGTTTGCTCCTGTGGCTGCCCTGGAGGACTTGGGTTTGCCCCTGTGAGGTCCAGGTGTGGAGGTGGGGCAGCTGCTTGGGACACAGGGGTTCTGGCAACACCAGGTACTCAATGGGGTTGGCGACTACAGCAGCAGGAAATATAGTGCTCTAGAAGGGCACACAGTATTGGCCAGTACACTTCATTATTCTTGCCTGGAAAATCCCCTACTGACAGAGAATCCTGGCAGGCCACAGTCTACGGGGCCAGACGTGCTGCAATTCATGGGGTCGCAAAGAGTTGGACACGATTGAGTGACTGGACTGAACTGATCGTGATGGCTCCACCTCCTACACGTGACTCAGTAATATCACCTTGCTTCCATGGCTGCCTGGCTTACCTCCGCAGGCATTTCCCACACATCCCCTCAATCCATCTCTCCATAGTCAACAGCAGCCCTCACACTGGGATTGCTCCACAATCACCACCTCCAGCTCCCAGCTGCTGTGCCTTCTAGGGGACCTGCATCCCTGTCTGGGGTTTGTATGGCTGCAGCAAGGCCAATGAAAATAATGTCTTATTTTCATTCCATTTAGGCTACCACAGATCAGCTCTTTCACTCTCGGCCTTAAATGTTTCTCCTCTGATCCAGACAATTGCCCCAATGTGGCGATTGGACACCTACTTCAATTCTCCCACCCACGGAGGGCAGGTCCAGTCCTACTAACACTCCTGTTTTTCCCCTTGTTCCTTCATCCTACTGAATTTTGTGGTTCTATATATTCTTTTCTGCTAGTCAGGTACTCCTGTCAGTTCTCAGCTGGTGTTCTGCAAGCACTTCTGTGTCTGAAGATGTATTCCTGACATGTCCCTGGATAGAGGTATTCCACGTCTAACTACTCCTCCACTATCTTGTTCATCTCAACTTTTTGACTTTAGAAATGACTGCTATGGGCATTAATGTGCATGTCTTTGGGCAAACTTTTTTTTTTCATGCTTATTGGTATAAACCTAGAAATGGGATAGCTGGGTCATATGGTAACACAAAGTTTATCTTTTTAAGAAACATCCAAACTCTTTTCTATCGTGGCTGTATCATCTTGTATTTCCATAGCAGAGAATGAAATTTCAAATATTTTCACCTCCTCATCACACTTGTTCTTGTCTGTTCTCTCATTAGAGCCATCTTTTTGTTGTACCCTGTGTGCTTACCTGCCATCTGTGTATCTTTTTTAGTGAATTTCATGTTCAAATTTTTTGTCCATTTTTTTTGCATTGGTGCCTTTATTATATTTTGCCTGATTCTTAAGTTTTTCATACTTCAATGTTAGTTATTATTTTTTATTTTAATTTTCCATTGTATGTCCTACTGAAAGATTGTTGAATTACAACGCTGGGATTCTTGGCCCCTGGAGGAGAAGAATTCAATCCGGGGCCAAAGATGAGGCTTGATCGCTCAGAGCTTTTGTGTAATAAAGTTTTATTAAAGTATAAAGGAGATAGAGAAAGCTTCTGACATAGGCATCAGAAGGGGCAGAAAGAGTACCCCCCTGCTAGTCTTTAGCTGGATGTTATATAGTTATCAGCAGTCTGTTAATGAAAGAAAGGAATGTCTCAAAACTTAGAATGGCACCAGGCCCCTCACCCATAAGATGTATTTTGGGATAATCTTGGCTCCAAATGGTTTATCTTGGGCCATGAAAGGATTAACTTGAATCTTGAAGAAGGGCAGAGCACCATACAAATAGTGTTATTTACATAGATTAGAGGAACAATATCGGAGTATAACATACTGGTTTATGAGCCAGTATGAGCCCAAAGGCGGAACCAGTCTGAGCCCAAAAGGCGGAACCAACTTGAAGACAGTTTGGGGTAAATACATAGTACATCAGCATAGCTTAAGACAAACATTTCCATAAGAAAAAGGCATTGGTTAACTTCAGGTGAAACCAGGTGTCATGGCAACACAGAATTTTAAGAGAAACCTCCTTTTAAATTTGTATAGAGGAGAAAATATCGCTACTTTGTTTCCTCCTGCCGCTTAAGAGAGATACACATGTCTGACACTTGCAGGCTATTTCCTCCATTTGGAGACCCCTGGCCTTCCTGCATGTTACCCTCTCACTACTATATAGAAAATCAATTGATTACATTTCATATATCATCTGTATATCTTGCAACATTGCTTAAGTTACTTCTTAGCTTTAGTTACTCTGTGGTTGCTCTAGATTTCATTGGATATTCTACATAGATGTCACCAACAAATAAGAACAGTTTAATTCTTCTACTCCAAACTGGATAACTTCTCAATCATTTCTCAATTCATGACTTCATGGACAGAAATTCAGTATAATGGGAGTGGACAACTTTTTGTTGATTCTGATCTTAGAAGTAAAGCACTCAGTGTTTTACCATAAAGTGTGATGTTAGTTATACAGTTTATTACCTTCATCAGGTGTAACAAGTTTTCTATTTCTAGTTTACTAAGAGTTTTATACAAAACGTGTTCATGTGTGCAGCTCTTTGTGTACTCATGGACTGTAAGCACAACAGGCTCCTCTGGCCTTGGGGATTTTCCAGGAAAGAATACTGGAGTGGTTTGCCATGCCCTTATCCAGGGGATCTTCCCAAACCAGGGATGGAACCCAAGTGTCCCACATAACAAGCAGATTCTTCACCAGCTGAGCCATAAGGGGAGCTAAGCAGAGCAAGGGCAAGTGCAGTCTCACAGCTTGAAGACAGGGGTTTCAGACTGGAAACTAGAAAACTGAGAAGAGCTACATGAACACTGAGAAAAGGTGGTGGGATGGGAAAGTTTCCTGGTAGGTGGCCCACAATTAAATGGTCTTCAAGGTGCTTTCAGACCACCTTGTAGGAAGAAAGTGGAATGATTCTCATTTCCACAGACACTTCAATACAGCCTAATTATCATGAAGTGATTTTAGACAAGATATTAAAAACTAGTTAATGGTGAAAGGTGAGAGAGAACAGAATGAAATGCTGAAATGCGAGGCAAGGTTTGGAGGAGACACACTATCCCTGCAATGTGACCCATCAGAGTTGATTTAGAGAGATGAGGACAGCAGGAGAGTTTGAAGGGCTCTTAAGGGCATTAAAAATGCCTCCTTTCTCCCACAAAATTATTGGAGTGGCTCTACCCTCCCATAGAGGTGTCAGGATGGGGCTTTGTGATATCAAGGCTCACCCAGGGCCACTATTGGCAGAGGAAGTGACTTGCTGACCTCATAAAGCATAACGGTGTGGCCCCCTGGGGATGAGTATATATAAGGGTACTCAGGGGCTCTGGAGCAGACCACTGGAAGTCTTCAAAATGACTAAGGTGACTGGGAAGACACAAAGCTCTAGAGCTGTTTTGGAACAGCCTACTCCAGATACCCAGGAGGAAAAGAAGACCTCCTACCAATTGAGGTCCAAAACAAGTCAAGGTGAGCTGAACCTACTCATGGTCCTCTTGCCCATTGATACTACCTCCTAAGACCCCCTGCTCTGTCCTTGCCTGGCACAAAGCCCTTTCTCTGCCCACAGCCCTTCTCCATAAGCCATCATTCCCATCCATCTTCACCCTCTTCCCCAGACCAATGCCCTTCTGTGCTCCCTCTCTTGTTTTCCCCATATGGCCAGGGTAACCGTGAGGGTGAATAAGCACATTTAAGGAAATTTGACCAAGGAAGCTTCTCATAAAAGTCCCACCTAAAGAAACTGAAGAAATTCTGAGGCTCAAATCTCTGTAGCGAGTGTTCTAATGTGAATGAAGAGCTCAATCACCTTCACTGCCCTCTGAGGTCTCAGTCCCTGCTCCCGACTCTCCAGCACCTCCAGCATCTCCAGCCTCTGCTCTCTGACCCACTCAAGGCACTCTCAGGTATCCTACAGACTCTGTCCTATGGGAAAGTGACCACAGGTCGTCTGCGGCTGAAGGAGGCCAGACAGCAGGAGGAAACACCACACCGCCAACCCCTGCCCTCTCAAAGCACAAGCCCAGCTCTCTGAAGTCTCCCAGACCCCCAGAGCTGGCTGCCTCAGTTGCCCCACCTGTCAGACCAGGGGATAGGGTACCTGCCCCATTTTCTCAGGGCTTATGGGAGCCTAGCGTGCGTCAGCTGAGACTGGGAGAGCTTGGGTGTGTGAGACACAGAGTGGACTAGCCCTGCCCTCACCCGTGGCATCCTGCCAGCACGCCCCACCCCTGGCCCTCACCAGTAGTTGCAGCTGTCGAGTCTAGCCAGCTGAGCACCCGGATGGTGCTGCTCCCCGTTCAGCAGGTCCAGACAGCTGCAGTGACCCGGCTGCATGCAGACGCAGCAGTCGGCACTCAGCACCTGGCCTGGGGGGCAGTAACAGCTGGGCTGGCAGCACCAAACGCAGTGCTGGGGGACAAGAAAGGGAGGGCCTGGGTCAGTGGAAAGCAGGGTCCAAGGGGACTGCTGTGGGACAAAGGTGGTCGCCTGGGAGCCACGATGAAGTGAAGAAGGAGGCTGCAGGGGGCAGAGGGGTGGAGAGTGCGATGCTCCAGTTCATAGCTGTCTTTTCTAAGCACAGTTTATTCCGAGTTTTCACTGGAGTTTCTCCTCCAGGGGAGTGGGGAAGAGACAGCCTGCGAGAAGCTTCCCTGTATGGCATATCCGCCAGAGGATGGGCCCCATGGAGAGTTGAGTGAGGACCAAGGTAGATCTCCTAGGATGAAGGGGGCTGGGGACCACAAAGCGGGTGGGAGTGCTGGGCGTTTGGGAAGGTGCCAGAGCTCAATGTGAGAGGCCCGGACCGGGCACCGTGTCCTGTTCCTCCCGCCTCCGTGTGGAGCCTCCCGCCCTCGGACAGGTCCGAGCAGGGCTTCTCAAAGCGCCATCCCTTCGCCCTAGCTGTTTGCTCCAGTATCTTTTCACTCAGGGCCGCTTCCTCAGCACTGTGCAGGCGCCACTGGACCGTGCACCCCTGCAAGCTGCCGGCCTGCGTCCCCTCTCCATGGTCCTGGACTGGCCGCGAGCCCCCGACACATACATGCGCACTCGTGCGTGCACAGGGTCAAGGTCAGCACACCAACGCATTCCACGTGGGGGGTTTCGGATGATCCACCAAGAGGACAGCCATTTTCCTGTGTGTTCCTGTTGTTTCTATCATAAAACTTGTCAACCGAGAAACGGATATGTGGTAAGGACGACAAGGGCTGCTGGATGAGGCTCACTCCCGCTGCTCTGGAGAAGCAGGAGCCAGGCCAGTTGGGCGCTGACCCCTATCCTTCCTTCCAACCGTAGACAGCCCCAGGTCACAGGGGCCACACCCTGCCATCCAGCAACGTCACCGTCAGGAGCCCAGACTCACCATGAGGTCATCGCAGGAGCGAGGGCAGGGAGGACCACAGGCGCTGTACTTGGCCCCTTCGATGGGGGTGCAGTTGATCACTGCACGGGGGAGGGCCCCGGGTGGGTAGCAGGTATGCGGGTCACTCCCGTGCCCCGCCAGCTCCCTGCTCGCCTCCCCAGAATGCCCCCTGCAGCTTTCCCACCTATATTCCTCTACCTCCACCATCGTCCCTGGCAGGCCGCCCCCTGGGTCTGAGGCCCTTTGCTGAGTAATCCCCCAGGCCCTGGGGTGAGGCCTGGTCACAGGCTCAGGTCCAGCTCCGGGGACCCTCTCCCCTCGACAGGTCCGGCTACAGCTGGACTGGAGTCCCCAAGGGCCCCAGCCTCCAGCTCCTGGGCAATAGAAGAGGAAGCAGCGGTGAGGGTTGGGCTTGGCTGGGGCAAGGCGATGGGCACATCTGGGTTCCATGGGATGCAGGGTCACATTCCAGCAGGAGGCAGGGCTCCTCCTCTCCCTCAGGGCCTGGGCAAAGAAGGGGCGCCGAGGCCAGCAGGGGCAGTAGGGCCACGCTGGATGGTGCCCGGCTCGGGGGTTTGGTGTGCAAGCAGTGTCTATGGTGCTGGGCTGGGCCACAAGAGGCAGAGCACTCGCCCCATGGGGGTCCAGGGTGACCACGTGGGCTGACCTGGGGTGCACAGCAGGGAGAGGTAGTGAAGACAACTGAGGCTGAAAGGTTCCAAAGGGCGGGGGGTGGGGCACAGTGTGGTGCACAGGACAGGCCGACCCCTCCCTGCTCCCACCCCTTCAGAGGGCTTTCCTCCCCAGTGCTACCCCCCACCCCTGCACACACCCACTGTGGTGGGGCGGGGGCGGGGTGTGAAGTCAGGAGAGGCCCCCCTTCTCACCCTCCTCACAAGGCCATGAGGTGCAGTTAGTGATGAGCTCAGTGACACAAGACCTGATAGAGAAACACCAGACGGTGGAGGTTCTTTTACAGGCTGAACGTGTCCCCACAAATTCATATGTTGGAGCCCTAACCTGTGAGCGAGACTGCAGAATTGTGACCTTGTTTGGGGGGAGGGTTCTTTTCAGAGTTGATCAAGCTAAATAACGGTCATTAGGGTGACCCAAACCCAGTGTGACTTGTGTCCTTCTACAAAGGGCAAATTGGGACACAGTTGCAGACAGAGGGGATGTAAAGACCCAGGAAGGAGATGGTTATGTGAAGCAGGTGGGAAAGATGCAGCCACATGCCAGGGGAGGCCAGGAATTGCCCACAAACTCCGCAAGATGAGGGGGGCTGGGAACAGCCCCAGCAGACCGAGACGGGTGGGAAGAGTGAGACTGGTGAGGAGGGGGCAGGCGAGTGGCACACGCAAGCTTGGCTCCAAAGAGCTGCACACTGTGCCTGTGAGAGCGGGCATCTCTGTGGCCCATGGAAGCCAACACCCCCTGCCCCCCCTACAGAGGAGAGTCATAGGTTCCTCGGAGTCACAGGGCCATTGTAGGGGGCGTCAGCCTCACCAATTCTCACACGGACGAAGCACAAACCTGCCTCGGTGGTATAGGCATCCTCCGTTGGTACAGGGTCAGTCCCTGGAGCAGACCACTGCGAAAACTCAAAATGGCAAAAGACAGCTTCACGTGGAGGAAAGGCACGTGTATTCAGTGCATTCTCACAGCCTGAAGACAGGGGTTTCAGACAGGAACCTGGAAACCTGAGGAGAGCTACATGAACGCTGAGAAAAAGAGGTGGAATGGGAAAGTTTTCTGGTAGGTGGCCCACAATTAAATGGCCTTCAAGGTGCTTTCAGACCACCTTGTAGGAGGAAAGTGGAATGATTCTCATTTCCACAGACACTTCAATACAGCCTAATTATCATGAAGTGATTTTAGACAAGATATTAAAATATAGTTAATGGTGAAAGGTGAGAAGGAACAGAATGAATGCCTGAATACTGTCACTGTGAAGCCAGGTATATAGGAGAAACACTAACCCTGCCATTTTTCAAATAGTGTGGAGTAAGAGAGGTGAAGATCACAGGTGAGTTTCATGGTCTCATAAGGGGCATAAATGCCCCTTTTATCCCACCAAACCATCTGAATTTATCGCCATCCTCCCCTAGAGGTGTCAGGATGAAGCTTTGTGATGTCAAGCCTAACCCAGTGCCACCATTGGCTGGATGAAATGACTCGCTGACTTCATAACAAAAAAGGGTGTTGCCCCGTGAGGAGGGGTATATATAGGGGTGCTCAGGTGCTCTTGAGCAGACCACTGCGAGCCTTCAAAATGGCAAAAGACATCTCCAAGTGCAGCCAGGGCAAGGTTATTCAGGGCAATCTCACAGCCTGAAAACAGGGGTTTCAGCCTGGAAATGGAAAACTGAGGAGAGCTAGGTGAATGCAGAAAAGGAGATGGGATGAAAGTTTTCTGATAGGTGGCCCAGAATTAAATGGCCTTCAAGGTGCTTTAAGACCTCTTTTTAAGAGGAAAATGGAATGATCTTTTGCACAGACACTTAAATAGGGCTAAATTATCAAGGAGGGATTTTAGGCAAGATATTCAAAACTAGATAATGTTGAAAGGTGAGAGAGAATGGAATGAAAGCCCAAATACTGTGACTGTGAATCCAGGTTTGTAGGTGACACACTACCCCTGACATGTGACATATCAGTGTGGATTTAGAGAGAGGAGGATGGTGTCAGGATGAGGCTGTGTGATGTCAAGGCTCAGCCACAGCCACCACTGCCTGGGGAAGTGACTTGCTGACATCATAAAACATAAGGGTTTTGCTGCCTGGGGAGGGGTCTATATAGGCATGTTGAGGGAATATGGAGCAGACCAGTGTGAGTCTTCAAAATGGCAAAAGACAGCTCCAAGAGGAGCAAGAGCAAGTGTATTCAGTGCATTCTCACAGTCTGAAGATAGGGATTTCAAACTGGAAACTAGAAAACTGAGGCAAGCTACATGAACACTGAGAAAACAAAGTGAGATGGAAGTTTTCTTGTAGGTGGCCCAGAATTAAATGTTCTTCAAGTTGTTCTAAGACCACCTTGTCAGAGGAAAGTGGAATGGTCCTCATTTCCACAGACACTTAAATACAGCCTAATTATCAAAACATAAATTTTGTGGGTGCCACATTCAGACAAAAGCTGTAGGTTTGTGTATGTGTGTGTGTAGTTGAGCTGATTTCTGCTTTCACTTGTTACCTCATGAACTAAGGCTAGCCATGTACAAGTACTAGTTGTATAACAGTACTTCTCTATGTAAGTTTGTCAGCTATCCACATGCTTTAAAAGGTAAGTATAGCCTTCATGCTGATTATTCTTTTTCAGAAATGTCCTGCTTCTTATTATGTGTTTATTTTTCCATATATGTTTCAGAATTAGCTTATTTCCCACACCAAACATATCAGTATTTTTGCTGAAATCTTATAGTAATTATAGAATAATTTGGGGACAATTGATACCTATATAAAATATTTTCATCTTCCCCAAGAGAAATCTTTCCATTTTATTGCATTTTCAGTGGCATTTCAGAATTTTTTTCAAATAGGTATTGCATATTTGTTCTTAAATATATTCTTAATATTTATCTGTTTGTAGCTATTATAAATGGTATCTTCCTTTATAAACGTAATTACTTGTTAGTATTTAGGAACACTCTTTTATATATTATTATTTTTATCCAACCATCTAGGTCAATTCCTTTAAAATAAAGCTTTCCCTGGATATCTGTGGGAGATTGGTTCTAGGACACCCCTGCCAAACATCAGATACTGGAATCCACAGACATTCAAGTCCCTTAAATAAGTAGCATATCATTTTAGTATTTGCATATAAACTACACACATCCTCCCATATACTTTAAATCATCTCTAAATTTCTTATGAACCTAATACAATGTAAAATATATGTAAACAGTTGCCAGCACATGTTAAATTTGCAGCTTGACTTTTGGAACTTTCTGGAGTTTTTTTTTTAATATATATTTTTAATCCACAGTTGAATGAATACTTGAATGTGAAACACATGGATAGGAAAGGCTAACTGTATAGAGTACTTTTCTCTTGGAGTCTCCAGATACACAATTATGTCATCAGGAAACAATGTTAATGTTGCCTTTATTGCTCTATGATTTGAAAATAAACTTTAAAAAACCTTGGAATGATTTTAGATTTACAAGAAAGCAAAGATATTTTCCTTATTATCAGAAAGTTCCCAAATATCACCCATATTGTTATAAACTAGAGTGCCTACATTATTTCTAAGATTTTTCCTGCTAAGGTTTTCTTAATTTTTACCTAACATCCTTTTTATATGCAAGGAACCCATCCTGGATTCCACATTGCATGTAGTAGCCATGCCTTTCATGTTCTTGGATGTGACAATTTCACATACTTCTCTTATTTTTTATGACTTTGATATTTTTGAGGAATACTATCAGGTATTTTATAAAAAGTTTCCCAATTTGAATTTGTGTGATGATTTTCCTATTAGCTTGGGACTATGGATTTTAGGGGGGAAGTTCCCTTGTGGCTCAGCTGGTAAAGAATCCACCTGCAATGGAGGAAACCTGGGTTTGATCCCTGGGTTGGAAGATCCCTTAGAGAAGGGAAAGGCTACCAACTCCAGTATTCTGGCCTAGAGAATTCCATGGACAGTATAGTCCATGGTGTTTTGAAGAGTTGGACACGACTGAGCAACTTTCACTTTCACTGTCACTTCATGGATTTTGGGGGAAGAAGACTGCAGAGGTGGAATGTCCTTTTAATCATGTGATACGATCAACAAGCCTTATCACTGTTAAAGCTGATCTTTACCACCTGGCTGAAGTAGTGTTTGTCAGGTTATTCCACTGTCAAGTTACTCTTTTTCTTCCTCTCCATATTGTTGTATCTTTTGGAAGGAAGTCACTACGTGTAACTCACTCTTCAGGAACAGGGAGTTACACTCCACCTCCCTGAGAGCCAAGTTACCTATGTCAACTATCTGAAATTCTTCTGCATCAGAAATTGGTCTATTGTCTCACATGTATTCAATCATTTATTTATATCATTATGGACCCATAGATATTCATTTTGTACTTTGGGGGATAATCCCAAAAGATGACTTACTTAATTTATTATATTGCTCATCTTGTTATAGTTTTGGCCATTGGAAGCTCAGTCTTGTCTTCTTTGACATGATCTCATTACTCTGGGGCTTTTTTTAAAAATTATATTTTTAGAATTTCCTTTTTGCTAGAATAAGTTCCTTCAGACTCCTCTTCTATATTTCCTCCCTGAGCCCTACAATCACTAGTTTCTCCAAGAAGCCTGGTCTCTTTTACTGGAAATTAATATTGGGAACCAAGATATGTGCTTATTTCTTTCATTATTTGGGAGTATCATTTCTCTTAGACCTTTCAGCTAACCAGACAAAGAAATATATATGTATGAATATACATGTGCCATCTATGAAACTGTTTAAGTATGCATGTGTAACAGTATCAGGATTGTTAACCTATACTTCTATGAGAAAAAACACTATCAACTAGATTTCAGTGGTTTTATCTTTTGCTTTCAGTCTTGCAAAATCTATTCATTTCCAAAGTTACTTAATTCAGCGGATCTTAGTGAGGTGATTTCATACATTTTTAATATAATTTGATTGTTTGGTCAAATTCTGCTTTCCATTCTTGATGTCAAAATGTTTTTTTTTTTAAATATGCATACATTGATTCACTTTTCTTGCTGTTAAGATTCTATGGGTTTTGACAAATATATAGTCCCATGTATTTACCATAACATGACACAGAATAGTCTCACTGCCCTAAAACATCCCCTATGCTTGGAAAAGGAAATGGCAACCCACTCCAGGATTCTTGCCTGGGAAATCCCAGGGACAGAGGAGCCTTTTGAGCTACAGTCCATGGGGTCTCAAGGACTCAGACACAACTTAGCGACTGACCACAGTTATTTATAGAAAGAGTGTAGTCCACACAAAACATATAAGTGGCTCCTAGTTTCTGACCTCTGCTTTAATATCTTTCTTTCTCACTTGGCTCTCTGCTCCACAGGGACACATGCCCAAGGCTCCGTTCTGCTCAGTCCAGCATCTGGATTCAACAAATGGATTAATGAGAGTAGAAGACATATCCACCCTTCCAGTAGAACATCAGGTTCAGAAAAAATACACTGGTAAGGAGATGGCATTTTGTCACTCCCCAACTCTTTTTCACTTGCCCGCTGAAAATGTCCCCATTTCCCTTTAAGACCTACTTCCAGTTGGCCCTGCAAACCTCCTTTCACAATGGCCACATGGGCCCTTTATGACATTACCAAGGGCCCAGCCCTTCCTGGTCCTCAGTTTCCAGGTACCAGGGCAGACCAGCACACCAGGAGCCATTTCCTCTTGGCTCAGGGGAGCTCCAGGGTAAAGTCCTCTGTGGAGGACACTTTCTAGCAGAATTTGGCAGAATTTGGCAGAATCTACCAGAGCATGCCCAAGACTGGTTTGAGGTACATTGCTCTGGCTTTTTTTCGTTGTGCTGATATATGTGACAGTGAAGTTGGTAGGAGAGAGTGGGAAGAGTAATCTGCAGACTCCTCCTGCCCGTTAGGGTGGTTCATTTGGCTCTCTGGAAAAGAAAAAGAAAAAAGGATTCCCCAGAAAAAGACAGTATGTTTGACACCTTAATCCTGCTTGAGATGGACCTTGTGAAATATGTGTCCAGGGTGTGGAATCTGAAACTACTAACCAGTGCTAAACTCAACCCTGCCAATGTTGAGGTTCCTGCAGACGCACAGAATAACATTACAGTATATGAGCTCTGGGGCAATGAAGACTCCAATTGAGCGGATTTGTGTGTCAGTGTAGGAGAGGAATTGCTGAAGGTTGACATACTGTATCCAGACTAATAGAACTATTGTGACACAAAAGAAAAAAGCCTCTGATATTTTTTATCTGCTCTGCAGTTTTATCTTTCCCAGAATGTTGTACAATTGGCTCCATGCAGTGTATAACCTATTTCAGACTAGCTTGCTTTACTTAATAACATTCACTCAGGTTTCATTCATTTCTTTTTGTGATTTGATAGCTTGTTTCTTTTTATTCTTGAATAATATTCCATTATGTTGATGTACCATTGTTTGTTTATCCATATGTCTATTAAAGGACACTTTGAAAAGACTCTGATTCTGGGAGGGATTGGAGCAGGGGGAGAAGGGGACGAAAAAGGATGAGATGGCTGGATGGCATCACCAACTTGATGGACATGAGCTTGAGTGTACTCTGGGATTTGGTGATGGATAGGGAGGCCTGGAATGCTGCAATTCATGAGACCACAAAGAGTCGGACACGACTGAGCGACTGAACTGAACTGAACTGAACTGGTTGCTTGCAATTTGTGTGTGTGTGTGTGTGTGTGTGTGTGTGTGTGTGTGTGAGAGAGAGAGAGAGAGAGAGAGAGAGAGAGTATGAATTAAGCTGTTATAAAATTGATGTGCATGTTTTTATGTGGGCATTAGCTATCAAATCATTTGTTGAACTAACTAACTAGGAGGGTAATTGTTAGATCATGTGGTATGACAATATTTAGCTCTGTAAGAGATTGCTTCCCAACTGACTCTACCATTTTGTAATCCCGCTAACAACAAATGAGAGTTCCTATTGTTCCTCATCTTTGCAGGTAAATGCTTTGTCAGATTTTTGTATTTGACCTTTCCGATATATGTGTAGTGGTATCTCATTGCTCTAATTTCACCAGTTTACTCTAAAAGGTGATCTTATTTCCATATTTCCACTGGAACATTTCCATTGTGTTTTATTACCATCAGTTCTTCAGATGTTTTATCTTTAATCTGAGGTTTAAATAGATCTGCTCAGCAAAACTTCTGCTGCTGCTTATGCCATCAGTGCTTACTTTGCTTAATTAGTTCGCCAACAATATTTTCATGAAGGACTCATAACTTGAAATCATGTATATTGGAAGAAAATTATTTTCATTGAGCAACACTGACATTTTCTTTTCCTGAGTATTGCTTTGTCCACTATTGTTTAGTGGCTCTACAAGAGTTTCAGTTCAGCATGAACTTCTCCCCCTTATTTTTGGTTTGTTTGATTATCTTATATACTTACCAGATGTGAACCAAATAGATATTAATACCAGTTGCAGATGTAGTGGCACATTTATCATGAAGTTTCATTAAAAGCATTTATATATTTTATCAGAATCTTAACTTTATTATATTTCTTCTTCATATTGTTTTAAAAAACTGCATGTTCATTATTCAAGTTTTGAATAGTCTGTGCTTCTTCTCCATTAAGATTTGAATGAATCCATTTATATAATGTTAGAAAGAGAGAACAATCATAAAATATGTTGGTATAGTCATTGAAGAAAATATATTTCGAAAAGAATAGTAACTAAATTATTTGCTATTTGCTAACAAAATTAATTTTCTCTCAGGACATTTTGTAATTATGAAAGTCCAAATGCTCTTGCCTGTATTCTATAAGCAGGGAAGATAAATTAACAAGCACCTGAGTCAAACATCAATTTATAGAAAATATAATGTTCAGTTTTAACTAGTTTAACTTAAATATAGTTCAGTTATTAACATTCTTGTTTTTCCTGTTAGTAAAGAGAATGTGCTACTTCTCTTTGGGGGAAGACCATTTTACTCAATACTTTCCTATGCTTTTGATTTTGAAGAGAAGAGACACTTGTGTTCAAATGTCTGGTATTGTGCCTAAGGAATATTTTACTAATTAATGTTACCATTAGTAAAATGTACATTCTGATTACTTCCCACGCTGATTTAAAGTGACTTATGATAAAAGACATTTATCAATTAAGTATGTTTTGGATTGATGTGTACACACTGCTCTATTTAAAATGAATAACCTAAAACTCTATATCACGGGAACTCTGCTGAATACTCTGTAAGAACCTAAATGGGAAAAGAATTTGAAAAAGAATATATATGTATATATACATATTCATATATCTATAATTCAATCACTTTGCTGTACACTAGAAGTTAATGCAACATTGCTAACCAATTACACTCCAATATAAAATAAAGCATTAAAAAAGAAAATAAACTTTTCCAGAAGACAAAAATAGTGATATAAACTAAACATCATTGTTCAGTTCAGTTCAATTCAGTTGCTTAGTCGTGTCTGACTCTTTGTGACCTCATGGACTGCAGCACAGCAGGCCTCCCTTTCCATGACCAATGCCCAGAGTTTACTCAAACCTATGTCCATTGAGTAGGTGATGTCATTGAACCATCTCATCCCCTGTGATGCCCTTCTCATTCCACCTTCAATCTTTCCCAACATCAGGGTCATTTCAAGTGAGTCAGCTCTTCACATCTCATGGCCAAAGTATTGATGTTGCAGCTTCAGCATCAGTCTTCCAGTGAACATTCAGGACTGATTTCCTTTAGGATGGATGGCATAGTTCTCCTTGCTGTCCAAGGGACTCTGAGGAGTCTTCTCCAACAGCACAGTTCAAAACATCAATTCTGTGGTCCTCAGCTTTCTTTATAGTTCAACTCTCACATCCATTTATGACTACCAGAGAAACCATAGCTATGACTAGATGGACCTTTGTTAGCAAAGGAATGTCTCTGCATTTTAATACGTTGTCTGAAAGTGAAAGTGAAAGTGAAGTCGCTCAGTCGTGTCCGAATCTTTGCGACCCCATGGACTGTAGCCCACCAGGCTCCTCCATCCATGGGATTCTCCAGGCAAGAATACTGGAGTGGGTTGCCATTTCCTTCTCCAGGGGATCTTCCCGACCCTAGGTTGGTCAAAACTTTTCTTCCAAGAAGCAAGCATCTTTTAATTTCATGGTTGCAGTCACCATCTGTGTGATTTTGCCACCGAAAAACATAAAGTCTGTCACTGTTTCCACTGTTTCCCCATCTGTTTGCCAGGAAGTGATGGGACTAGGTGACATGATCTAAGTTTTCTGAATGTTGAGTTTTAAGTCAACTTTTTCACTCTGCTCTTTGACTTTCATCAAGAGGCTCTTTAGTTCTTCACTCTTTGCCATAAGGGTGGTGTCATCTGCATATTTGAAGTTATTGATATTTCTCCCAGCAATCCTGATTCTAGCTTGTAATTCATCCAGTCCAGCATTTCTCATGATGTACTCTGTATGTAAGTTAAATAAGCAGAGTGACAATATATACCTTTGACGTACTTCTTTCCTGATTTGTAACTAGTTTGTAGTTCCATGGCAGTTCTAACTGTTGCTTCTTGACCTGCATACAGATTTCTCAGGAGGCAGGTCATGTGGTTTGGTATTCCCATCTCTTTAATAATTTTCCAGAGTTCGTTGTAATCCACACACTCCAAGGCTTTGGCATAATCAATAAAGCAGAAGTAGATGCTTTTCAGGAACTTTCTTGCTTTTTCGATGACAACATATGTTGTCAATTTGATCTCTGGTTCCTCTGCACTTTCTAAATGCAGCTTGAACGTCTGGAAGTTCACAGTTCATGTACTGTAGAAGCCTGGCTTGGAGAATTTGGAGCATTATTTTTCTAGCGTGTGAGATGAGTGAAACCGTGTGGTAGTTGAGCATTCTTTGGCATTGCCTCTCTTTGGGATTGGAATGAAAACTGACCTTTTCCAGTCCTGAGGCCACTACTGAATTTTCCAAATTTTCTGGCATATTGAGTGAACCACTTTCACAGCATCATCTTTTAGGATTTGAAATAGCACAACTAGAATCCCATCACCTCCAGTAGCTTTGTTCCAGAGATGCTTCCTTAGGCCTGCTTGACTTCACATTCCAGAATGTCTGGCTCTAGGGGAGTGATCTCACCATCGTGATTCTCTGGGTCATGAAGATCCTTTTTGTACAGTCCTTCTGTGTATTCTTGCCAACTCTTCTTAATATCTTCTGCTTCTGTTAGGTCCCAAAATGCTATGGACCTAATAGAAACAACATTGAGAATGGGGCAAAAGATTATTGTACAGCTTTATCAATATAAATATTAGTCATTTTTTGAAATGGGAGGAAATTAACTCAGCATTGCTCTTTCAGATGAATGCATTTAAATACATATACAGATACAGATACAAAAAACTCCTAGAGGAGAACATAGGTAAAATACTCTCCGACATAAATCACAGCAGGATCCTCTATGATCCACCTCCTAGAATTCTGGAAATAAAAGCAAAAATAAACAAATGAGGTCTAATTAAAATTGAAAGCTTCTGCACAACAAAGGAAACTATAAGCAAGGTGAAAAGACAGCCTTCAGAATGGGAGAAAATAATAGCAAATGAAGCAAGTGACAAACAACTAATCTCAAAAATATACAAGCAACTTATGCAGCTCAAGTCCAGAAAAATAAATGACCCAATCAAAAAATGGGCCAAAGAACTAAATAGACATTTCTCCAAAGAAGACATACAGATGGCTAACAAACACATGAAAAGATGCTCAACATCACTCATTATTAGAGAAATGCAAATCAAGACCACAATGAGGTACCACTTCACACCAGTCAGAATGGCTGTGATCCAAAAGTCTACAGGCAATAAATGCTGGAGAGGGTGTGGAGAAAAGGGAACCCTCCTACACTGTTGGTGGGAATGCAAACTAGTACAGCCACTATGGAGAACAGTGTGGAGAATCCTTAAAAAATTGCAAATAGACCTGCCTTATGACCCAGCAATCCCACTGCTGGGCATACACACCAAGGAAACCAGAATTGAAAGAGACACATGTACCCCAATGTTCATCGCAGCTCTGTTTATAATAGCCAGGACATGGAAACAACCTAGATGTCCATCAGCAGATGAATGGATAAGAAAGCTGTGGTACATATACACAATGGAGTATTACTCAGCCATTAAAAAGAATACATTTGAATCAGTTCTAATGAGATGGATGAAACTGGAGCCAATTATACAGAGTGAAGTAAGCCAGAAAGAAAAACACCAATACGGTATACTAAAACATATATATGGAATTTAGAAAGATGGTAATGATGACCCTTTATGCGAGATGGCAAAAGAGACACAGATGTGTAGAGCAGACTTTTGGACTCGGAGGGAGAGGGAGAGGGTGGGATGATTTGGGAGAATGGCATTGAAATATGTATACTATCATGTAAGAAATGAATTGCCAGTCTATGTTCGATGCAGGATACAGGATGCTTGGGGCTGTTGCACGGGGATGATCCAGAGTGATGATATGGGGTGGGAGGGGGGTTCATGTTTGGGAACTCATGTACACCCGTGGCTGATTCATGTCAATGTATGGCAAAACCAATACAGTATTTTAAAGTAAAATAAAGTAAAAAAAAAAAAAAAGAAAAAAGAAAGAAAGAAAAAAAAAAAAAAGGCAATCCTGTCAGCCATTCAGCTCCTTTTATGTTGTTCATTTATAATAGAATGTGTATTTTTTCTCTCTCTTACTATAGTGATGTCATTCGCTTTCATACATCTGATGAGTTTTAAGCACCTACTGTGGGTCAGTGTTTTTCAGGTACTGGACATACAGCAGTTAAAAAAAAATCTATTTCCTCATGGATTTTATATTTTATTCCTAAATTAGGGAGAGATATCTAGTCCCATCACTTCATTGTAAATAGATGGGGAAACACTGGAAACAGTGTCAGACTTTATTTTTTGAGGCCCCCAAAATCACTGCAGATGGTGATTGGAGCCATGAAATTAAAAGTCGCTTACTCCTTGGAAGGAAAGTTATAACCGACCTAGATAGCATATTCAAAAGCAGAGATATTACTTGGCCAACAAAGGTCTGTCTAATCAAGGCTATGGTTTTTCCTGTGGTCATGTATGGATATGAGAGTTGGACTGTGAAGAAAGCTGAGCACTGAAGAAATTTATGCTTTTGAACTGTGGTGCTGGAGAAGACTCTTGAGAGTCCCTTGGACTGCAAGGAGATCCAACCAGTCCATTCTAAAGGAGATCAGTTCTGAGTGTTCCTTGGAAGGACCAATGCTGAGACTGAAACTCCAATACTTTGGCCACCTCATGTGAAGAGTTGGCTCATTGGAAAAGACCCTGGTGCTGGGAGGGATTGGAGGCAGGAGGAGAAGGGGATGACAGAGAATGAGATGGTTGGATGGCATCACCGATTCGATGCACATGAGTTTGGATGAACTCCAGGAGTTGATGATGGAAAGGGAGGCCTGGTGTGCTGTGATTCACGGGGTTGCAAAGAGTTGGACATGGCGTTGAGTGACTGAACTGAACTAAACTGATATAATAAGCCAAGAAGCCAAATATATCATATAATCACTAAGGGCTACAGAGAAAAAACTGGGAGAGATAGAGAACTCAATTAAGATACACGGAAAAAGAAAGAAGACTTACTTGTTCTATGTTTTTAGATTTTGTCACTAATATAGGAAATCTGAGACAGTGTAGAACTGACATTGAGAAAGTCATGCCCTGAATTTCATCTTGTTATTAGTGAATGTAGTGTTTAAAGTAGACATGGTGAGTTTTTAGCCACATCCTCAAAAGATACATGTTTTTATGTATTTTAAACACAATTTTATTTTTTAACTTGAAGTATAGTCCATGGGGTTGCAAAGAGGTGCACATGACTGAGCTACTAAGCACAGCACATAGTTGATTTACAATGTGTTGTTTTTTTTTTCCTGTTTTTAAAAAATTTTTCATATGCAATATTTACCGTGTTATTGAAGACAAATTTATCTTGCCCTGATGGCTATCTCTTGGTAGAATCATAATAAGTTTGAGATTAAAAACAAAGACTTTCCTGGGATGCATGTGGTCTTCTTTGGCACATTTCTTATTGGATGTTTTAAGTGATAAAAAATAACACATGTATCTTTTGAAAATGGCAATATATCTTATTCGGGATTCACTCTGGAACTTCAGGAAAGAAGCCTCTTTTATCACTGTTAATTTTGCATGTCAAAAAGCTTATATCATTAGTAATTTCCCTGGATTATATCCTTCAATTGTTAACTGAACTGAGTCTATCAGTTTGGTAATTTTTTCAGTAGAAAATAAGGTCTTAAGTGAATAAGACACCAAGAAAAAGTGAGGTTGGAGATAGTTTTGACTATAGGTATAGGCCTAGGATTCAAGATATTCCATAGTATTTCAAAAACATGTGGGAGATACTAGTTTTGAAAGGACAAGCCTTGAGTACTTTTTAAGGTTGTCTGGTGTTGGCTCATTTCTTGCTATGCAGTGAAAGTGAAAGTGTTAGTCACTCAGTTGTGTCTGACTCTTTATGACTCCATGGACTGTAGGCCCCCAGGTTCCTCTGTTCATGGAATTCTGCAGCAAGAATACTGGAATGTGTTGCCATTTCTTTCTCCAGGATATCTTCTAAAGCCAGGGATTGAACATGGCTGTTTCACACTGCAGCCAGGCTCTTTACCCACTGAGCCACTAGGAAAATTCTTGCTATGCAGAAGGATCATTCTAATTTCATCCCTGAAAAAAAAAAGAATGAAGGATAAGAAAAAGCACATTTCTTCAGTCACCAAAATGTAAGACAATTTCAACAAAGCTTGACCTTTAAAGGCTAGCTCGATTATTTGCACTGGGACTTTTATTAAAGACCAAGTTTCAGCTATCAAATTTCACTACAGCCTAATATGATACACACATCTGGCTTACTGAGAGTTAAGAGCTACACAGGGCACATTTATCTAATCACTTTGTTAATATTTTCCTATTTTGTTATTATTAAAAAATCACAAGGACAATTGTGAAAGAAAATCATAAAAGAAAATAAGAATGGGAGTGGACTTCACCATAGACAGGGAAATGTTTGGCAACCCCATCCTTGGAGGCTGAATGGATTTTCAGGACCTATTACTTCCATTGACCTATTCAGACCATGCACAACAAGCTCTTCTAATCAAAGATTTATGGATTCCCTGCCATAAACCTAGAAGTCCCTACCACAATTGGCCTAATACACGGCATATGCCAACCATGTGACACCAAATCTTCACAGTGTTGGACCCTGCAAAAGGACCCCTGGAACTCCTGACCCTATATCTGTAGAGATTTATTTACCTTTAAGTAATGTGACCCCAAATTTTACAAAATTGTAGTTTTTAATCTCACTTTTTAAAATGGCTTTTCATTATGATAGGGCTTTAAAATATTGCACATTTTGCAAATGATTGGTCTATATACAGTGCCTTAAGCCATGTTCCCTCTCTTGGCCATCTGTCTTCTGTTTTCTAGGGCTGCCCTAGCCCCTTAGTTCAAAGCTTTGAACTCCCTCCCTTAGGCTTTCAGAGCAACTAAGGAATAACCGGAGGAGTTCCCTAAGATCCTACCCTTGGGCCAAAGTGAATTAAGATGGGCTTCATGGTTATGTGTTCTGTGCAATTACACCAGGCCCTATTCTTGGGTGCTTGGATGGGCCTCAACCATGATTTCATGATCTGCCGTGACCATCTTGAAAGTTTGAAGCATTTTTGAAGCAGGGGCCCCATATTTTATTCTTTATTGTATTCTGTTAATTATGTAGCCACTCCTGAGATCTAGCATCTGTTATAATTAGTCTGCTCAGTGAAGTGAAGTAAGGTGAAGTGAAAGTCGCTCAGTCCTGTCAGACTCTTTACAACCCCATGGGCTGTCCATGGCATTCTCCAGACCAGAATACTGGAGTGGGTAGCCATTTCTTTCTCCAAGGGATGCTTCCACATCTGAGATTGGTGATCCTAGGAAAGTTGCCTGACTTTGTGTGCACCCACATACACAGATTAAACAAGTACAAATCTTTAAGCATTTGCTTTTGTGTGTTTGCAGCTAGAAAACTGGAACTACGGAATTTAATTAGGGAAGCATCCTGTCAAATTCCCTCTGTTTGGCATTGGAGTGCAAGATCTGAAAGATGGAAATCAAACTCTGACTTAAGCTTTGGTCTGGCAGCTAATAAGAAGGTATGGCACACAGTTTTAGCTGTTTAAGCTTCACTATCATACAGGTCTGTGATCTAGTCCTTACTATTGTTAAAGAAACGTATCGATGACTCTGCCTTTGAAATTTTTGTGCTTGGACTCTGAAGTGAGCTTAAGCAATGAATATATGTTTGATGGCTAATAGAAAATGCTTTCTTGAAAGTGAGGCAGCACAGCTGTGAATATTTCCCTTTTTTCATATAAAGTTTGGCACAAGCTTGATCCTCATTTAGTGTTGGTGGACAATAATAGCAAAAATTATGGACATGTATATATTTGAGAAAGAAGGTCTGTTAACTGTAGTGCTAAAAAACAATTAATTATAACTGGGTACCAGCCAAAGCACAGCTGCCTTTAAGATGTTACCATGGGTTGGTCTAGTACAAAGTGAAACTGCAGTAGGCTATAGGACTTACTCATTGGAGCACTGAAAATCTTCCCACCACCAGTGAAAAAGGCAGCTCAATGGGAAACCGCTACTACTTGATTTTTTTTTCTTTTTTCATATAATGTGAATCTCTTCCCATGTAATCTTTGATCTCTCAAATCTAAGGAAAAGAAATGAAAAATAAGGGCACAATAAAGGACAGAAACGGTATGGACCTAAAAGAAGCAGAAGATAATAAGAAGAGGTGACAAGAATACACAGAAGAATGATACAAGAAAGGCTTTAATGCCCCCAGATAATCACAATGGTGTGATCACTCACCTACAGCCAGACATCCTGGAAGGCAAGGTCACGTGGGACTGAGGCAGCATCACTATGGACAAAGCTAGTTGAAGTGATGGGATTTCAGTTGAACTATTTCAAATCTGAAAAGATGATGCTGTGAAAGTGCTTCAGTCAATATTCTAGCAAATTTGCAAAACTCAGCAGTGGCCACAGGACTGGAAAAGGTCAGTTTTCATTGCAATCCCGAAGAAAGCCAATGCCAAAGAATGTTCAAACTAACACACAATGGCACTCATCTCACTCGCTAGCAAAAGAGTACTCCAAATTCTCGAAGCTAGGCTTCAACAGTATAAGAACCAGGAAATTCCAGATGTTCAAGCTGGATTTAGAAAAGGCAGAGGAACCATAGAGAAAATTGCCAACATTTATTGGATCATAGAAAAAGCAAGAGAGTTCTAGACAAAACATCTACTTCTGCTTTCTTGGTTAGACCAAAGCCTTACAGTGTGTGGATCACAACAAACTGTGGAACATACTTAAAGAGATGGGAATACCAGACCACCTTACCTCCCTCCTGAGAAATCTGCATATGGGTCAAGAAGCGACAGTTAGAACTAGACATGGAACATCAGGCCAGTTCTAAACTGGGAAAGGAGGATGACAAGGCTGTTTATTGTCACCCTTCTCATTTAAATTATATGCAGAGTACTTTGAGGGAAAGACCAGGCTGGATGAAGCACACGGAGGAATCGAGATTTCAAGAAGACATACCAATAACCTCAGATATGCAGATGATGCCACCCTAATGGTAGAAAGCGAAGAAGAACTATGGAGCCTCTTGATGAAAGTGAAAGAGGAGAGTGAAAAAGCTGGCTTAAAACTCAACACTCAAATGTAAAATGACTGTTTAAAAAAAAAACCCACGAAGATCATGGCATCAAGTCCAATCACTTTTGACAAATAGAAAAGAAACAATGAAAATAGTATCAGGCTTTATTTTCTTGGGCTCCATAATGACTGCAGATGGTGACTGCAGCCAGGAAATTAAAAAACACTTCTCGCTGAAAGAAAACTCTGACCAATCTTGACAGCATATGAAAAAGCAGAGACATTAATTTGCTGACAAAGGTCCCTCTAGTCGAAGCTGTGGTTTTTCCAGTAGTCATGTATGTATATGAGAATTGGATGGTAAAGAAAGCTGAGCACTGAAGAAATGATGCTTTGAACTAGGGTATTGGAGAAGACCCTTGACAATCTCTTGAGTTCAAGGAGATGAAACCAGTCCATACTAAAGGAAATCAGTGCTGAATATTCATTGGAAGGACTGATGCTGGAGTTGAAGCTCCAATACTCTGCCCACCTGATGTGAAAAACTGACTCTCTGGAAAAGACCCAAATGCTGGAAATTTTGATTGCAGGAAGCCAAGTTGATGACAGAGGATGAGTAGGTTGAATGGCATCACAGACTCGATGTACAGGAGTTTGAGCAAGCTCTGGGAGTTGGTGATGGTCAGGGAACCCTGGCCTGCTGTAGTCCCTGGGGTCACACAAAGTCAGACAGGATTGAGAGACTAAAGTGAACTGAACACAGCAAAGATATGGAAGCACAGAGAGGTGAGGTAACTTGCCTAAGATCAGAGAGCTAAGAATGGGAAGCAAGTAGATGTCAGGCAACTTGCCTAAGGTCATAGAGCATAGATGTGGGAGCACAGTGCGGTTAGTAAACTTGTCTAAGATCACACAGCTCAGACGTGGAGGCACAGAAAGGTCAGGCAACTTGCCTAAGATCAGAAAGGTCAGAAGTGGAAGCACAGAGAAGTCAGGCAACTGGCTTAAATCACACAGCTCTTAAGTGGAAGCACACCTGGATCAGGCAACTTGCCTAAGATTACACAGCTCAGAATTGGAAGCACAGAGAGGTTGGCTACATGCCTAAGATCACACAGCTCATAAGTGGAAGTAAGAAGACGTCAGGCAGCATGCCTAATGTTGTTTGTTTTTATTTTGCCTAATATCATTTGATTGTCTTATAAACTTACTCGATGTTAACCAAATCTGTGTTACAACCAGTTGCAGTTGTACATTTACCCTGAAGTTTTACTTACAAGCATATATGTATGCTATCAGAATCTTAACTTTATTATGTGTGTTCTTTGTATGGTTTTGAGAAACTATGTGCTCATTACTCAAGGCTTTTAATTGTCAGATGGCTAGCACATTCTTCAGTACTACCCTTCTTGGGAATCGTGATGAGGATTGACCTTTGGCAGTCCTATGGCCACAGCTGCATCTTCCTTATTTGCTGACATATTGAATGCAGCACCATGAAGGCATCATCCTTTTGGGAATTGCATATTTCAACTGGAATTCCATCGCATCCTCTAGCCTTATTAACAGTAGAGCTTCCTAAGGCCCTCTTGACTTCCCACTCCAGAATGCCTGGTTCTGGGTGACTGACCACACCAACATAATAATCTCGTTCATTGGAATCTTTTTTGTACAGTTCTTCCATGTATTGTTTCCATCTCTTCTTGATCTCTTCAGTGTCTACTAGGTCTCTACAGTTGCTATTCTTCATTGTGCTCATCTACGGCCAAAATACTCCCTTGATATTTCCAGTTTTCATGAAGAGATCTCTATTCTTTCCTCTGCTGTTGTTTTCTTCTAGTTTTATGCACTGTTCATTGATGAAGGCCTTCTTGTCTCTGGGTGCTCTTCTTTGGAATGCTGCCTTTAGCTCGATGCACCCTTCCTTTCTCCCTTGGTTTTTGCTTCTCTTCTTTCTTCAGCTATTTGAAAGCCTCCTGAGATAACCCCTTTGCCTTCTTGCTTTTCATTTTCTTTGGGATGGCTTTGTTCACTGCTTCATGTACAGTGTTATGGACCTCCATCCATAGTTTTTCAGGTGCACTGTTAACTGCATCTAATCCCTTGAATCCCTTGAACCTCGACTGCATATTCATAGGGGATTGGATTTCAGTCACACCTGGCTCTCCTAGTGGTTTTCCACACTTTCTTTAGTTTAAGCCTAAAAGCTGATGAGCAGAGCCAGTCAGCTCCAGGTCTTGTTTTTGCTGACTGCATACAGCTTCTCCATCTTTGGCTACAAAACATGTAATCAATTTGATTTTGGTGTTGACCATTTGGTGACGTCCATGTATAAACTCATCTCTTGTGCTCTTCAGAAAGGGTATATGCCATGAGGAGTGCATCCTCTTGGCAGAATTTAGTGAGCTTTTGCCCTGATTCATTCTGTTCTCCAAGGCAAAACTTGCCAGTTACTCCAGGCATATTTTGACTTCCTACTCTGGTATACCCATCCCAACTGATGAATAGAACATCTGTTTTTGGTGATAGTCTTCTAGGTCTTCAAATGACTGATCAGCTTGAGCTACTTTGGCATCTGTGGTAAGCACATTGATTTGAATTACTTTGAGGACAATGAAAGCAAAAACACATCACACTTAAGTTAGGGAATGTAGCTAACTGAACTCAAATAGGCAGATATAGTCAACAATAAATATTAGAGCAAAATAAAGTAAATAGAGAATAGAATAACCACAAATATACTCAACAAATAAAAGTTTGGTTATTTAGAAAGGTCAAAAAATAACACAACTTTAGCAATAATGATCAAGGAAGGAAGAAGACTCAAATTACTAAAATTAGGAATAAAATAAGAAAAATAACTACCACTTAGAGAAATAAATAAAATTATAAAGGAATCAGTCAGATGGTTCAGTTACTCAGTCATGTCTGACTCGTTGTGACCCTCTGGACTGCAGCACGCCAGGCCTCCCTGTCCATCACCAATTCCTGGGGCTTACTCAAATTCATGTCCATTGAGCCGGTAATTCCATCCAACCATCTCATCCTCTGTTGTCCCCTTCTCCTCCCAACTTCAATCTTTGCCATCATTAGAGTCTTTTCAAATGAGTCAGTTCTTCACATCAGGTGGCCAAAGTATTGGAGTTTCAGCTTCAGCATCAGTCCTTCCAGTGAGTAGTCAGGACTGATTTCCTTTAGAAGGGACTGGTTGGATCTCCTTGCAGTCCAAGGGACTCTCAAGAGTCTTCTCCAACACCACAGTTCAAAAGCATCAATTCTTTGGTGCTCGGCTTTCTTTATAATCCAACTCTCACATCCATACATGACTACTGGAAAAATCACAGCTTTGACAAGGTGGACCTTTGTTGGCAAAGTAATGGCTCTGCTTTTTAATATGCTGTCTAAGTTGGTCATAGCTTTCCTTCCAAAGAGCAAGCATCTTCTAATTTCTTGGCTGCAGTCATCATCTGCAGTGGTTTTGGAGCCCCCCAAAATAAAGTCTCTCAGTGTTGCCATTGTTTCCCCATCTATTTGCCATGAAGTGATGGGACCAGATACCATGAATCTTAGTTTTTGGAATGTTGAGTTTTAAGCCAATATTTATTTTTACTCTCCTCTTTCACTTTCATCAAGAGGCTCTTTAGTTCTTCTTCACTTGCTGCTGTAAGGGTGGTGTCATCTGCATATCTGAGGTTATTGGTATTTCTCCCAGCAATCTTGATTCCAGCTTGTGCTTCATTCAGTCCAGCATTTCTCATGATGTACTCTGCATATAAGTTGAGTAAGCAGGGTGACAATATATAGCCTTGTCGACCCCTTTCCTGATTTGGAATATGCACTAATGAGAAAATTTATATGAAATGGACAAATTTCTAGAAATACATAGTTGACTGAAATTGACTCAAGAAGAAAGTAAAAATCTGAAGCAAACAGAAAGGATTATTCATTTTTAACTCCATGCCCATCCAATCTCACAAATGTCCCCCTACCGTACCTAGCTCCAGATAGCCTCACTGCTGAATTCTACAAAATACGTAAAACAAAAGTCATGTTAATTCTCCACACATGCATTATAAATGTACCTATAAAAGTGGAAAGAAAGATTTCCCAGTTCATTCTGTGAGGCAGTGATCCTCGAATGCCAAAACTAGAGGTTAGCTATTTTGTAATTCTCCTCAACTTTGCTCCATCCAGCATTTGCTCATGATGAATATCATCTTTTGCATGTTTGACAGGAAAAGATGGAAATGATACTGTGTTCATATCATCTCATTCTATCAAGTGGTTCATGATTTCAATATGTCCCAATATTGATGATGTTCACTTGGATCACTTGATTAAAGTGGTTGCTGTCAAGCTTCTCCACTGTCAAGTTACTCTCTCCTATCTTGTAATTAAGACATTCTTTTGTATTTCAAAGTACATACATATTTTATTCCTCACCAAAATTTAGATTTATCAATTTAATTAAATCTATTTGATTAATAGTCTTTTATTTTACTAAAGGAATCATGACTTGTCACTATCATTATTTATTTTGATGTTCATATTGTTTATATCATTCCAACCTCGGAGAGTGGAAACCTCCTTAAATAGGCTCTCTGTTTTTTTGATATTTTCCTATCATTCTTCCAACAATTTGATGCTTTTTGTAAAAGATATCCAGGCTCGTCTTGTTCTTTCCCTGAACTTGCCATGGAATTAACAGTTTCTCCCAGAAGTTCCTATAATTTTTAGGGGAAAATGGAATTCAGAATCCAATATATGAGACTTGTATGTACTCATTATTTCTCAGTTCTCATCATTGGACAGAGTCTGGGAATTATACATGTGTGTGTGCATGCCTTTGTATGTGAATCGTCCCTGCATAGCTCTGGCTCTGATACCACAAAATTCTGAATTGTCCCCAACCCATTGGAATGCCTTTCTCAACATATTCAGACTCTGACACCCATTTCAGGCAACTGTTTTATAAACATACTCCCCTTACCCTGCTTGGGCTTTGATACTCTGCAATGGGATACCCCCATGTTCAGATACTCCCCTTATTCCACTCAGCCTCTAACTGCCCGCACAGGGCTGCCCACTTCCATGCATGGATGCCCTTCTCCCCTTGATTGGCCTCTGACTTTCTACACAAATATGCCTCCTCCATGTGGATTTCTACTTCTCTGGGCTTAGGTTTTTACTCTGCATGCCTGGCCAGCCTCCTATCCTCTGGACTAAACTGACTCTTGTGGCAGACTTCTCTGCTCTGTGAAGGCCTCTTAATCCCACTTTGCCACTGACTGCCCATGATATATCCTGGGATGGATATCCTTTTTACCCTGCTCAAGTTCTCACATTTCATACTACACACCTCCCTTTCCTGTTCTTGTGGATCTTATCGTTTCACCCTATTTGAGTTCTAACTCCCTAGTACTCTGCAGTACTAGGATACTCTGTCTGCATTGATATCTTCTTCACCCCTACCATCTCATCTGGCCCACTGCAGCACCATGCTCCCCTGTCATGGATGCCTGTTTTGGTAGATCTCACTGAATTACTTTATAAGTAGTTGCCTTATACTTTGGGGTATATATATCAAAGGATGGTTTACTTAATTAATTACGTGGCTTTCTTGTTCTAGTTTTGGCCATTGGAAGTTCATTCCTTTCTTGTTTGACATATGTCCATTACTGTGAGGATCTGTTTCTGTTCACTACCTTTTTGATACAATAAGACCCCCCCCAGACTCCTCTTTTATATTTCTTATCTGAGCCCTACAATCAGTAATTTCTCCTAGAAGTCTGGTTCCTTTTATTGGAAAAGAGTATTGGGCACCAAGTTCTGTGCTTTTTTCTACATCATTGTTTCTTTCAGATTTGGGGAATATCACTTCTCTTAGACACTTTCAGCCCACAGAACAAAGAAATATATGTATGTATACTCATGTGCCATCCTTTAAACTGCTTAATTCATGTATGCACGTGTAACCATAACCAGATTCTTAACCTGTACCCCTTTGAGAACTATCAACTAGATTACAGTGTTTTTATCTTTTGCTCTCAGTCTTGCAAACTCCATTCATTTCCAAAGTTACTTAAGTCAGGGGATCTGAGTGAGGTAGTTTTAAATATTTGCAATATAATTAGATTGTTTAGTCAAATTCAGTATTCCATTCTTGATGTCAAAATTTTTTTTAATATGTATACATTGATTCACTTTATATGCTGTAAGATTCTAAGGATTTTGACAAATATGCAGTGTCATCTATTTACCATAATCTCATACAGAATAGTTTCACTGCCCTAAAACATATTCTATGCCTGCAGAATAAAATGGCAACCCACTCCAGTATCCTTGCCTGGGAAATCCCAGGGACAGAGGAGCCTGAAGGGCTACAGTCCATGAGGTCTCAAGGAGTCACACATGACTTAGCAACTGAGCATAGTCATTTTTAGGAACAGTGAAGGCCACACAAAACACATCAGTGGCTCCTAGTTTATGGTCTCTATCTTTCCTTCATCTAGGGCTAATTTGCCTCACTATTGAGGTAATATCTTGCTGAGTAATGTACATGATACCTGTATATTATGAGTGTTTTCTTCCCTCTGGAAGGTAAGAAGAACTATCTCCATCCCTCTGTGAGCTCTGGGATTGCTCCTCCCAATCCTTTTCGGTGGTTCTTTTCTTGGCTTTAGGTACATTCTGCACACATATGAGCTGATCAGAATAGAGCAGGGAACTCCCAGGGAACCCTGTGCAAATATCAATATCTCTCACTCCTGTTCTCTCTCTCTGAAGTCCTCCCTGCTCAGTGCAGCTCCCCTTTCTCTTGTCCTGTGTTCCAGGAATTCTAGCCTCCCTGAATGCTGTGCTCTGTTTCCTCAAATCTAGGAGAGTGCTGGTCTCTGGCTGAGTTCTTTCTTCCTGCACTAATACTTGGAAAGCTTCTTCAGGTAGTAAGCTAGGGAAAATTGGAGTTCTCACCTCATTTTTCCCCTTCTCTCAGGCATCAGCGTCCTGCATGTTGTACTATGTATAAAAACAGTCACAAAATTTTAACTGCTTAAAGTGGGAGGGTAAATCCAAGCCTGTTGATTTCTTATGGGTGGAACCAATTCCTAAGTCAGTCTTGTTGTTGGTTTTTAATTTATTTATTTATTTTAATTGGGGGGGTAATTTTCTTGTTTTTTTTTAGTTTATCTTTCATTGATCTCTTTGCAATTTGCATTTGTGTATATATTTTGTAATAAACATAATTTATTAGCACAATAGTAAACCTGTAACAAATAGTCAGTGCCCCACAAGCAAAAATCTGAAACTCAGCTTGGGTTGCATGGACTCTCTAGTTTGTGCCACAGGCTCAGTGGCTGCAGCGAACCCACATGCCCTGCACTGCAAGGTGAATTCTTAGCTATAGAATGACCAGGGAAGTCCCCTCAAGTCCATCTTAGTTAGTTATTGAATTCTGGGTTAAGAGGATCAGTTATCTTTCCCTATGGAGTGTGTGTGTGTGTGTATGTGTGTGTCCTGCAATGAAAAGGTTGAGGGAAATTCCCAATGAGTTTACATCAGTGCAAAGGTGTAACAATTTTGATGCGTCCTGAAGATTACCACTATTTTTGATGCGGAGGAGGTTGTCACGAGGGTCTGGAGTCTGCACCAATCCCATCTTCTCTATTGTACCTATACCAGAAGCAGCTTCAGCAGGGAACATTTACCATGGCCATGTGCTGCTCTTCCCTACCCTCACATGAGCTGGGTCCCCTTATGCACACTAACTGCCTGGCCCTGGGCCATGTAAGTTTGAGAACCCTGTTCCTGGACATCTTCCAGAGGCCCTCACATACAAACGTTCTGTGGTACAGGTATTGTTTTCATCATATGACCTTGCTTTATATATTAATAATTATTCAAATATTATCTGAGTATGGGGCTGATGAAAGATTCCATTAGTATATCAGTACATGGACTACACATCTTACTCCATGTTCTCTGCTTCCAGGGCCTACCACTGGGGTTAGTTATCAGAGCCTCCTTATTCCTTTCAAACACGTTTCCCTGTATGTAAACCAGACACACACACACATACTGCTACCCTGTTAGCTCAGCTGGTAAAGAATCTGCCTGCAACGTAGGAGACCCCAGTTGGATTCCTGAGTTGGAAAGAACCTGGAGAAGTGATAGGTTACCCACTCTGGTATTCTTGGGTTTCCCTGGTGGCTCAGATGGTAAAGAATTCACCTGCAGTGCGGGAGACCTGAGTTTGATCCCAGGGTTGGGAAGATACCCTGGAGGAGGGCATGGCAACCTACCCCAGCATTCTTGCCTGAAGAATCCCCATGGACAGAGAAGCCTGGAGGGTTACAGTCTATGGAGTCTCAAAGAGTCAGATGTGACTAAGCACAGCACAGACACACACATACACAGAAACAGACACACATACACACACACAGCAGGCCCCACTCTGAGCATCTCTCATTTGCTTCCCCTCTCCACGACTATTAACAGCATGTCTTGAAGCAGTTCCATCTGATCAGTACACACTGGTCCCTTCATTATTTTCCATGGCCAGTGTGTGCTGCATGCTATACCATAAGCCCCTCACCATTCGTTTACCATCCAAAGATCATTGACAATTAATGGACATAAAAAGGTTTTGCACAGTTATTTGCTACCAACTTCCTTCTATACACAGGTCTATGAATGTGGGTGTGTTGATTATATATTTTTAAAGTAGAGTTGCTGGATCAAGTCTCAGTTGGTCACAAATCACCCAATTATCACCTACTCTGTGCTGGGCACTGGGGTGACTAACAAAACTGGACAAAAAACGTCCTTCTCTCAGGGACAGGACAAGGGATTTGTCAGTTTTCACTTTGATAGATGTTGCCACAGTGCTGTCCATCTGTGGTGCAGGAGAAGTCAAGCTTGCTTCCTAACACCTCACATCATTCTCAGGGAAGACAGAGGGGAAACCTCTTTCTCAGATGACCAGGAGGCTGTTCCAACCCCATTTTGCCCACCCCCATCCCCTGCAGATTTGAATACACTGGCAGCAGTGATTGGTTGTGGAGCTTGGGAGGCACAGAAACCTAGACTGCTCTTTGCAGCCAATTTGGAAAGTGCAGGTACAGGCTCCCATGGGGTACAGAGACAGAGGCCCCAGATCAGACCAGGGCTCACACAGTCAGGCACTGAGGCTGGTGAGCAAGAGCTTGCAGTGGGGACCTGGGGCCTGAGCACTGAAGTACCAGTAGAACCCAGTCTCCAGGAGTGTTTGCTGCCCAGTCAACAGGCTGGAGACCCTTCTCCGATCAGTGGCTGCTTTAGTGAGGTCACTCTAAGAGTCAGGTGGCATCTGTGACTGGGGATCTCAGTTTCAGGCAATCATCCTTCTGAATTGCAGTGTCTTAAGTTGATATATTAAGTTCTGTTTTGATAATATTTAAAATACATACTCTAAATGTAAATAGCCCTTTTAAGTCATTATAAAGTGTTGTACATTGTAGTTATTTTCTATTTATAGTTTACTCAGGAATAATTTCGGAGAAGGCAATGGCACCCCACTCCAATACTCTTGCCTGGAAAATCCCATGGACGGAGGAGCCTGTTAGGCTGCAGTCCATGGGGTCGCTAAGAGTCGGACACGACTAAGCAACTTCACTTTCACTTTTCACTTTCATGCATTGGAGAAGGAAATGGCAACCCACTCCAGTGTTCTTGCCTGGAGAATCTCAGGGACGGGGGAGCCTGGTGGGCTGCCGTCTATGGGGATGCACAGAGTTGGACACGACTGAAGCGACTTAGCAGCAGCAGCAAGCACTTCTAAGGTGCCATGTCACTTCTTCCTCACTAGGTCCCTTGAAGAAAACCCTGTTACACCTGTGGGACCTTGAGTCTAGCTCTTTCTCTCAGAGACCCTCACCCTTTCCCACCAGCTCTGAGGGAAGTGCCCTGGACTCCTGGTCTGGGTCTGGATGATCCTGGAGAGAATTTCAGTTCCACCTTCACCAGAACTTTATGACAGTCACCTGTGTGTGGGCAAGAGAGAGGTGTCCTGAAGAATGCAGGAAGTAGTGTTCTCAGGGGATCCTCTGAGGCAGTGCGGGTTCTGTGTGAGAGGACACAATTGGAGTGAGGGTGTAAATGAGGCCCTGGGAGTAGGGCTGGGGGAGGGGCTAAAGAGGCACCTGAGGTGGGAAGGGAGGCCTCTTGGAAGATGACAGGAGGGGTGGGAATTTGGGTGAGAGGGGAGTTGTGGCAGCTGTCACAAGGAGAGGGACTCTGGAAAATGACAGATGATTAGAGGGATGTAAGGGAGTTGTTATAGGCACAGTGAGGGGAAAACCTCTCCAATCTCCAGAATTGAGTAGCCCACAGTGGGTGCTGACATAGAGAAGACCAGGTCCCCAGGGCTTCTTCTGTGGATATGGGATTCACTCTGAACCTCCTATGGGGCAGGATACAAAGTTACCATGACCAGAGGTGACTGGGGATAGGGGGAGGGTTAGGGCCTAAGTCAGGACCCAGACATGGGAAATTAATTTCAGAACCCCTCAGCTCTAAGGCACACCACACCCCTGGAATGAAACTGCCTTCCTCAGAATGACATGCTGGTGAATGCAGACTGCAGGGCTTGCTAGACTGGTGGCCTCCCTCCCTTGGGGTTGACTTAACAGAGCCTCACTGCCACTGCCCACACAGAAGCCCAGAGGAAAAGATTTGGGGTTCTGTGTCCCAGGGTGCAGCCTGTAGGCCCTGTGGGGAGGGGTGTGAGGCCTACGAACTAAAGAGGGGCTGTTAGTTTGAGTAGTGTCTACTTAAAGAAAAACATACAGCTGAAGTGTTGTGATTGGTTGAATTAGGGTCTTCTGGGAACTAGAGCCCAGGACACAGATATTCTCTTAGCTTCGAGGAAACTGCTCTGAGGAGGTAGCGGAGAAGTCACTATGAGTTTGGCTAGGAAATACATACAGTCAAGCATGCATATTGGTAAAAGCTTACTGTGAAACACAGAGATCTGATATCACAAGATAATTCTTTTCATGCTTTTCTGTGTTTGGGAAGATGCAAGAATCTGGGGTCACTGAATCTTTTCCTGAGGCATCTGAGTAACTAAATAAAGGCCAGCTTGTCCAAAGCATAGTGTGCCTCATCTTTCACTCTGAATTCCTTCAGAATGTCGTTTCATTCAGCAACCAAAGAGGTTACAACTTCACCCAATAGAACTGGCTGTGAGTAATGCCATTTATCTTTGGGATCCTAATTCATCTGAGGCCATAGTGGGAATTTCTGAGCAGGTTAGGGTCTGTGTCCTCAGGTATGATGTATTTGAGCTGTTTGGGCTTGGTGTCCAGGATGAGCAGGCTCTGAACTAATTGTGGATCTCTGTCCCAGGCATGGAGTCTTTGAACTATTTGGGGGAGGGTGGTCTTTGTCCAGTGGGTTGGGCCTCTGATCTAATCATGTAACTGCAAATGAGAGTGTTATTGAGAGGAAGGCTGGATGGACCCCACTCTCACGGGTCTTAGAAGTAGATCTGTGATTTCACATTCATTATGATTTCTACCATGCCTCTCTACAGAGATAAAAGCTTGGGGCCCCATCCTCAATGAGAGTAAGTGATGTGCAGTTCACAGGAGCCCATGGTAATAATCCTGATAAAAACAAACCTTGCCGACATGACTGCCATCCTTGACAGCGGCCCTGTGACCAAAACTGTGTTCACACATTCACTCACTCAATCTGCCCAAACCACAACAAGGAGGGCACCATTTGTAGATGGGAACCCAATCCAAAGCCCAGTGCAGAAGGAAAGTCTCAGCACATGAGGAGGGGAGGAACTGGATGTAAGCTTGGGTTCCTTGTAGGAGGAAGGAAGGACTTAGCACAACCCTGGACAGGTAGTGGGGGAGTGGGGCATTTGCACAGGGCCACAAGGGCCCTGTGACTGATGCACTGTCAGGATATGTCTCTCTGTCTCCCTATCACACATCCAGCTCGTTACCAGATATATGGAATGTAACCTTCTAATTCCCTGGGAGGTGGTGCTGAAAGTCACAGAGGTGAGCCTCCAAGCAGGTGGGGAGAAACCTCACATTCCCCAGTTTGTATGAGGCTCCACCACAAATGCAGAGATCCCTGCCTCTCTTTCCACCATTAAAGCATTGACACTGAGATCAGCATGAGGGCAGTCTGAACAGAACAGTTTGTGAGGGACCGTGTGTACAGCATGAGCCTCCCCATGACTGGAACATGTCCTTGTCTTGATGGGCAGAGGCCCCTGATGTGTGTCAAGGGAGCATGACTAAGGCCCAGGCCATGGGCAAATGAGTCATTCCCTAGAGGCAGTCCCCGGGGAGGGGCCTCTTTTCTCCTGTAGAGACAAGTACATCATCCAGTAGCAGGGCTGGGGGCCCAGAGGTGGGTGCACAACTAAGTGGGGACTCTTTGCTTTCAGAAATAGTATTTCTGCTCATCCAATGCTCTAGCTTTGTCTTTCTCCCTGACAATTCAGTGCCTGTTACATCGTCCCTCTTTGCCTTTGCCAGACTGAATGTCACCTCACTCACACCATGAGGAGCCTTGTTCTCTTCTGAGGGTATCATCAATTGACATGGATGTTCACTGGGAGCAGTAGGGGTGATTCCCCTTGAGAGTGGGGGATTTGAAGAGAGGCACATTCAGCTTCAGAGGGCCTGTGGTTTTCTTGGGGTGAACCAGGCATTCCTCAACAATCATTGTGAGATATGGGCCTCTGAAGGAAGCATGGGGCTTCTCTTGTAAGAACCCTCCTGGGGCTCAAGTCAAAGTTCTCCCCATGGCCATTAGGCCCTAAGGGACCTGCCCCACATTACCTCTCTCATTGGATCTCCTGGCTCTCCCTCCATTATGCTGTGACAGTCATATCAGGCTCCTCACTGTTTTCACACACATGACACTGAGTTCTGTTCTCCAATTTTTAAACTGACCATTATCTCTATCTGAGTTACTTTTCTTCCACATAGAGAGGCACAGCTAGACAGGCTGAGGATTCTGCTAGGAAACATATTCAGGGATGACAAGATGATGAGAAAGCTGTGGTCTTTATGCCACATACACGGTGTCCTTGTGTCCTCTTGGAGATGACCCCTTTCCTAACAGAATGGAAAGTCCTGCTGTCCTTTCACATATCACTTGCAGTCAGCGACAGAGGCCGTCCCCACGCCAGGCCTTCAGATCCCATTCTCAGAAGCTTTATCTCTCCTGCCAGTTGGGGGACTGTGGCTGGTTTTCCCCATGAGACCTATTCTGTGTTAAACAGGAAAGCACAAACAAGCACCAGTGCCAATGCCCATCACAGAGAAATTTCTTTGAATGTTTGCTGTTACAATGGTGGCCACCACAGAGGAGTAATCTTCAGTTTATGAAGACTTTTTTCTGAGTCCAAGAGTGTGGCAATCTGTAAGGTTTTCATCCTGACTTTGTCTTTCTACCCGTTGCATATCATCCTGGGATGGTAGGGGCATGTACTTCTGTTGTTTCCCAATCTCACCATCAAGTGGCGCTCGAGAACAAACAGTTCTGTCCTGAAATATGCCGCTGACGGGTAGCGGTAGGACCACCCACTCTGAAAGGTACCGTTGGGAGTGTGTGTGAAAAAACAGAGGGTGCCCTAACACCGCGTCGGGCATCGATCACAGTTCCCAGCGGAGGCACTCATGGCGCCACTAGGTCCAACCGCATTCTCTCCACTCCGTTTTCCTGCCGCATTTGAATTCGAGTGGATACCGATATTAAGCTGCAACTTTCTTTGTTTCTTTTCCAACTCCACCCCTTCGTTTCTACATGGGCTCAACCAACGTGGGGATGGCTACAGAGCGAGAGATTGGCTGCCGCTTTGAGGGTACGGCGACCAGGAGATTGCCAGAATTAGCTCTTCCAGAGCACGAGTACACGTGGAAGCCTGGCTGCTGCCGACTTACTTTCTATCTTGCTCGGTTCCCGTAGGCTGCCTGTTTTAGACAGGCACTGAGGTCGCGGAGCTGGAACTCTGGGCGAGAGGCGTGTGTATACCAGTACACCTACGTTCGCTTGCGCGTCTTTTCAGAGTGTGCGATTTTTCTTTGAGTTTTACCGCTTTTCCCGAAGGGGTTGAATCGCTGCCTTGGTTAGTGGCAAGGTTCGGCACAGTCAGTGGCTGTGCAGGGTTACGCTGTTTCAGGCTTAGCTTTCACTCAGTCTGGATCATATGACAAAGCGCGGTAAGTCGCACATATGAATGCAATTCATTACCAGGGAGAGGTCTCTGGGCTTGGTTCCTGTCTCTCCCTGGAGAGTAGCTGTGTCAGGGAGCTTGGGTTGTGTATGGCTACGTATGACATCACAGATGCTGTTTTGGGTACATTTGGTCTCTCTGAGCCATTGGCCAGGATCGTGGGTGATGGGATATTGGATCTGAGTGGATTTTGCAAGCCATAGTCCAAAGCCTCTAGGATGTGTGTGCCTGTATGGCGGGATGTGCATTTTTGGAGCTTTTGGGCATTTGAGTCCCTGAGTGTGAGATGTCTGTGTAGGCGTCTGCTCCCCAGAATGTAAGATCTCTGAGCTTTTGATTCTGAGTCCCAAGTTGTGATGTCTCTGAGCTGTTTTGAGGAGAGGTTTGTCTTAAGGTGTGAACGATCAGCTGCTTGGGGTCTGTGCACAGGGTGCAGGCTTTCCATTTGTCTGGGAACTTTATCTTCAGGTTGTATGATGTTCTTGAGTTACTCAAAGTTCTGTCTTTCTGTTTAGGATTTTCAGTATTAGGTTAGTAAGTGTCTAGAGTGGTTCAGAAGTCAGTCTCCGTGATGTAAAGTATCTGTGCAATTCTCATTTGTTTCTGTCTTGAAGACCTTGGTCTGTTTGGAGGCTCTTTGTTGCAGTGTGTTTGGTCTCTGTCGTGTTTGAGGGTCTGAGACTCAAGTTGTGAGCTCTCTGTGCAGATACTCAGTGACCTGTTTTTGGTGTCTCTGGATATCTACCTGAGCTGTGTGGAGTCGTTGTGTTAGAAGTAAAGCCTCTTCTCCCTGAGCTGTGTGGAGTCGTTGTGTTAGAAGTAAAGCCTCTTGCGTTCTTGTCTGTGAGGTCTCTGTCCAGGAACTGAGGATTTGGAAGCTGGCAGGTATGATTTCTGAGTCTGGAACCTGACATGCTGACTGTGTGTTGTTGAGCGTGTCACTTGTCTCCTGGAATCTCAGTATGTATCATAATTAATACAGTGGGGCCAGTGTCCATCTTGGAGGGTTCTTGTGCGTGGTAGCAATGTGTGTAAAGGGCCTGGCTCCCAACTGTCCTTCAGCAAATGTTTTCTGAGCACCTGCCTTATGCCAGAGCCCTAATTTGAGGAGTTTGTGACAGGACAAAATGGACCAAGTCTCTCATTTCATAGACCTGATTGTCAGTAAGTAAATGAAGGGTGGCAGGCACTATGAAGAAAGATAATGCTAGATCAGGGGAAAGGGTGTGTATAGGTATGATATTATTTTATTCAAGATAATGAGGGAAATTCTCCCTGAAAGATGGCAAATAAGCAGAGATGTGGAGGAAGTGAGGGAGCAGGCCATGGGCTTACCTAAGAGAAGAGCGTTCCAGACAGAAGGAACAATAAATACAACAGTCCTGGCAGGGAAATCTATTTGCCCTGCTTCTGAATGTCAAGGAGTCCTGTGATGCTCTGGGATTGGCATATTTCGTTTGGTTTAGCACTCATTGAAAGGGTCCTGTGCTGCTGTCTCTGTTTTTCCCACAATTTGTGTTCATCTGCATTTCACAGATGAAGGACTCAAGGGTCCAACGTGTGCCCTGCACCTTCTCTCCTAGCTATACCTGAAATTAGGAGTGAAACCTTCTGGTCCATGATGAGAGTCAGAGAGCTTGAGTATACAAGCTGCAGGGATGATAGCATCCATGCTGAATATCCATCAACCAGGGGATATCAGTTATAATGTTGGAATCATGCCTCATAATTGTGCTACTCTTGATGGAGGGCAGGACTTAAGAAGGAGAAAGCAACTGGGGCAAAGGAGGGAGGCAGGCATGGGAAGCTGGAGGACAATGGGAAAATAAAAACCAATGGCTTCATCACATTGCTTGGACTTGCCCCATTTTACCTTGAGTAACTGATTGTATTAGAATATAGTCACCTTTTCTCTGTCCCTACCCATTTTTTCCCTCCTTTTCTTTTTTGTGCCAGGGATACCACCTGGGCCCAGAGATTTCTGTAAATTTTTCAACTACAAGCTCAGTTTTTCAATAGATTATCTATTTCTTTTTGGCTGAACTTAGTTCTTTTCACCGAAATTGCCAGATGTCATTATGTAGAAACATTCACAGAATCCTTTTAATTTCTGTGGGATCTGAAATCTATTTTACTCCCAATATTGGTAAGTGTTGTCTTTAGTTATCTAGCTTTCTTTTTTGTATATTAGTAGAAGTTTATGAATTTATATTGATCTTTTGAAAGAGCCAGCTTTGGGTTTTGTTGATCATCTCTATTTTTTTTTCTCATATCTTTTCTGATCTCTAGTTCCCTTGTTTTGCATACAGTCTCACTACTAAAGGGGTTTAATAAAGTCCCTGAGAATTTCCCAAGCATAATGAAAAGTGACAGATTCTAGGGCACTATTGTAGCTGCACTAATTGAGATTCACTGAATGCAGATCATGAAATCTGCATTTTTTTTTTTTAGAATTCCTCAGTTCTGATTGACATGGACAACTTGTCTAGGCTCTATCAGAGCAGAGGAACGGTCTTATTTTGCCTCCTGCCAGGCTTTGTCTCCATTTGGAGCTTGTGTATGTGACAGGGGTTTGCTGCCTTCTCTGATGCACAAACCCACGATCTCTGGTCTAGGAGACTCAATGACATGCTGTCTGCTGTTCTGAGGAGGCTTTTAGACCATCATTTCTACAAAACATCCTAGTTCCAGTCTTGCAAAGCCTGTATCTGAAAGATTTCTGAAGAAATCAGATTTCTATTTAGGGTGCATTTCCATGATGTAAGGTCAATTTTTGTTATGTGGTAGCATTTATTCGACATATTTTGCCATAGCCGTTGGATCTTACCCTTGACTGGAAATGCAGAACACACTGAGTTCTCCACAGTGCATCCAGACTGGTGGCTCCCTGACTGCTGGGCGACACTGATCAAGTTACATAGCATCTCTGTGCCTCATTCCTCCATCAGCCACATAGAAGCATTAGCTTGGAGTAAATTTAACTACTTCATTGGGCACTGTAGAACACTGACCATGTTAAGACATGGGAAACTGTCAGAACAGTATGTGCCACTTCCAGGTACGTTCCCAGTCCATTCTAGCTGTTGTCATTACTGTATTTAATATTATTGCTGTTCCACATTTCCCTGGATAGTGGTCCAGGGACACAGTGTTAAAGACCACCTTGACTCACTGCATGGACCTTTCAGTGTCACTTCAGCCCTTCAGGGCCTCAAGAACCCAGTATATGAGGCATGGGGGGAGGATTTTTTTTTTTTAGCATAATGAGTATCTGCCTCTTCCAATGGGGATATTGTGAAGCCTAAATGCAACACTGAGGTTTCATTATGTGCTCGTATGGAAAAGTTTAGTGCATATTCTCTATGAAATTACAAGTCCAATAACCCCTTCATATGATCTGTATGACAGGAAATAAGTGGTCACTGAACGATTATAGAAGATAAGCATATAAAGTTTTAAAAAGCTTATAGAGGGAAATTTAAAGGCTGTGATCCTGCATCACATAGTTTTTTTTTTGGCATTTTTTTAATCAAGTCTAATTCTCCTGTATCAAATTCTGAAAATCTGAATCTGATAAAGACATGAAAATGTTAATAGTCAAATTTCATCAGTAATGCTTTATTTCTTGTGTAGTTTTCACATTAACAGTTTTAGTCTGTTTCTTATTTTGTCTGCCAATATTCATGATTTTTAATCCAAAGGTGATGGTATGGATATTTTCTGAGGTAAATCATGAGGAGATTGTCAGCCATGTGTTTGGATGGAGAGTCTGAGGATGGGGCACAGGTGCTATTGAGTGGAGTTGGGGTGGGAGGGGAAAAGGGTGGGGGCAGGGACGGGGGGTGTGAATACAAGTAGAAACAGAAATGCAGAGAGGCAAGAAGATAAGCTCACCCTTCTGAACCGTGGTTAGCTCTCCATATGTACATGTATAATAAAGTCTTTGAGCACTCATCATAACACTATGAGGTAAGCATTTTTAATACTATCATCCCTTTTGGCAGCTGAGGAAGCAGAAACATGTAGTAGTTAACGGGTGAATGAATTTTCCCAAAGTCACCTCCCTGGAAGAGCTGAGTCAGATTGGTGCCCAGGCCAGAGAGGAACAGAGGTGTTGTATCTGATGCCCAGTCTGAAATACATTGCAGTGTCTAGTGCACTCTGGATCAAAAGGCAAATCAACATGTCTATCCCCAGGAAATTTTACTGTGTATGGATCTGTGTATGGATTGAACACAGTTTCTCCTAAGTGCATGAAAGACCATGGGGTGTCATGTCAGCATGCACATATCACAGAGAACAGTTCCTGGTCCAAATGGACATCTCAACATGTGTTTTCTCTGACCAACATTAGTGGAGCACCCTCATTATTATGAAAAGTAGCATAACCATAGTATAATATAATGATAAATAGAACAACAGATACAGAATCATGAAAACATTAACTCCCTTATCTCATACTTTTAAAAAATGAAGAGAACAGGACCTGGAAGGCAACAGACCACATGTTAAGTTTTTTATTTTTTCTCTCAAGTGTGACATTCTAGATAATTTCCAAATAACTTTTTTTTTAGTTTTTTAAACAATATTTATCATTGATTGATTATTATTTACAGTATTGGTTTGATTTCTGTCACACTTCAACCTGAATTAACCGTAGGTGTAGGTGTACATATGCCCTTCCCTCTTGAATCCCTCCCACTTCCCGCTCATTCCCACCCCTCTAGGTTGTTACAGAGCCCCCATTTGAGTTCCCTGAGTCATACAGCAAATTCCCATTGGCTGGCTATTTACATATGTTAGTATAAATGCATCCATGCTACTCTCTCCGTTTATCTCACCCACTCCTTCTTCTCCCCCATCCTTGTGCATAAGTCTATTCTCCATGTCTGTATCTCCATTGCTACTCTGTGAACAGGTTTATCAGTATCATCCTTCTAGATTCCATATATATGCATTAATATACAGTATTTGTTTTTTCTCCTTCTAACTTTCTTCACTCTGCATAATAGGCTCTGGGTTCATCCACCTCCTTAGAACTGACTCAGATGCATTCCTTTTTATTCCTATGGCTGACTAGCATTCCACTGTATATATGCACCACAGCTTCTTTAACCATTCCCCTGTCAATGGACATCTAGCTTGCTTCCATGTCTTGGCTGTAAATAGTGCTGTAAATAGTGCTGCATTGAACACTGGGGTACGTGTGTCATTTTTGGCTTTTTTTTTAATCCAATTTTTTAGTATCTCACTCGCCAATAAAAGTGAGAGTTTTTGATGGGTATATGCCTAATAGTGGGATTACTGGGTGATATGGTGGTTTTATTCCTAGTTTTTTTTTTTTTTAAGGAATTGCCATACTGTCTTCCATAGTGGCTATATCAATTAACATTCCAGCAGTGTAGGAGGGTTCCCTTTTCTCCACACCCTCTCCAGCACTTGTTGCTTGTGGATTGTTTGATGATGCCCATTCTGTCTGGTGTGAGGTGATATCACATTGTAGTTTTGATTTGCATTTCTCTAATAATGAGCTTCCCTGGTTTCTCAGATGGTAGAGAGTCTTCCTGAAGTTCAGGAGACCTGGGTTCAATCCCTGGGTCAGGAAGATCGCCTGGAGAAGGAAATGGCAACCCACTCCAGTATGCTTGCCTGGAAAATTCCATGGACAGAGGAACCTGACAGGCTACAGTCCATGGGTTCACAAAGAGTTGGACACGACTGACAAACTAACACTCTAATGATGAGTGATGGCAAGCATCTCTTCATGTGTTTATTAGCCATCTGTATGTCTTCTTTGGAGAAATATCTGTTTAGGACTTTTGCCCACTTTTTCGCTGGGTTGTTTGTTTCTCTGGTATTGACTTGGATGAGCTGTTTGTATGTTTTGGAAATTAATACTTTGCCAGTTGTTTCATTTGCTATTATTTTCCCCCATTCTGAGGGTGGTCTTTTCACCTTGTTTATAGTTTCCTTTGCTATGCAATAACTTTTAAATTTAAATAGCATCCACTTATTTTTGGTTTTATTCCTTTATTCTAGGAGGTTTGTCGTAGAGGATCTTACTATGATTTATGTCATACAGTGTTCTGCCTATGTTTTCTTCCAAGAGTTTTATAGTTTCTGGTCTTACATTTAGATCTTTAGTCCATTTTGAGTTTATCTTTGTGTATGGTGTTAGGAAGTGTTCTAATTTCATTCTTTTGCATTTAGGTGCCTACTTCCAACACCACTTATTGAAAGTGCTGTCTTGTTCCCATTGTATGTTCTAGCCTCCTTAGTCAAAGATAAGGTGCCCATACATGTGTGGGTTTTTCTCTGGGCTTTTCTATCTTGTTTCATTGGGCTATAGTTTTGTTTTCTTTTTTTTTTCTGCCAGTAACGTACTGTCTTAATGACTGTAACTTTGTAGTATAATCTGAAATCAGGTAAGTTTATTCCTCCAGTTCCATTCTTCTTTCTCAAGATTACTTTGTCTATTCAGGGGCTTTTGTGTTTCCAAACGAACTGTGATTTTTTTTTTCTAGTTCTGTGATAAACGCCATTAGTAGTTTGATAGGGATCACATTGAGTTTGTAGATTGCATTTGGTAGTCTAGTCATTTTCACAATATTGATTCTTCCTACCGAGGAACCTGGGATATCTCTCCATCTGTTTATCTCATCTTTGATTTCTTTCATCAAATTATAATTTTCTGTATACAGTTCTTTTGTCTCCTTAGGTAAGTTTATTCCTAGATGTTTTATTCTTTTTTGTTGAAGTGGTGAATGGAATTCTTACATTCTCATTCTGATTTTTCATTGTTAGTATGTAGGAATGAAAATGATTTCCGTGTATTGATTTTTTTTATCCTTCAACTTTGCTAAATTCACTGATTAACTCTAGTAATTTTCTGATGGGCTTCCCTTGTAGCTCAGTTGGTAAAGAATCTGCCTGCAGTGCAGGAGACCCGGGTTTGATTCCTGGGTTGGGAAGATCCCCTGGAGAAGGAAATAGCAACCCACTCCAGTATCCTTGCCTAGAAAATCTCATGGACAGAGGGCTGCAGTCCATGGGGTTGCAAAGAGTCGGGTACGACTGAGTGACTAACACTAACACTAGTTTTCTGATAGCATCATGGTTTTCTATGTACAGCATCATGTCATCTGCAGTGCATCCTATACTTCTTCTTTTCTGATCTGGATTCCTTTTATTTCTTTTTCTTCTCTGATTGTTGTAGATAGGACTTCCAAAACTAGACTGAATAATGGTGGTGAAAGTGGACACCCTTGTCTTGTTCTTGATCTTAGGGGGCATGCTTTCAGTTTTTCACCATTGAAAATAATATTTGCTGTAGGCTTATCATATGTGGCCTTTACTATGTTGAGGTAGGTTCCTTCTGTGCCCATTTCTTGAAGAATTTTAATCAGTGCCAATGGCTCCTCAGACTGAGGGGTCCACAGGTAATGATTTTAGAGCCCCACACCACTTGATTTATGCTGGCTGACTCTGCAAACCCTCCAACCCCTCTTATGGATACAAACACACACACCAGCACAGCAGAGATTGTGAGTTTGTCTTTGTCTCCTGAGGTAATTGCAGATTTGTGGACTCACTACCCAGAGTTGTCACTGGCCATCCTTTACTCATTCTTGTCCTGGACAGGGGCACCACAGAGATGCATGGACCTGTCTCCCCTAGTCTGTGGATGTCTCCTGCCTCCTCTACTCATTGTTAGACATCTCATGTTCTTTTGCCTTCATATCCGTGTCAGCAGGGGCCTGGGCACATGAACACACACACAAACACAGATGACACAAACACACACCTGTACACATGCATGTGCAAGGCACAGGGACACAAACACGGAAGAAATGTGTCAGTACCTGAAGAACCAGTGATTCATATGAAATACAGTGATTTCATATTTCTCATAGGAAAATCTCTATTCTGATCTTCATATGTGAAATATACAGAATTCCAAGTTCCATGAAAGAGTGTTCAAGCATAGATTTTGATATAAGAAATACAAAGAATTCCATATTTCATGAAAAAACAGTGGTGCATATATTTTCATTTGTGAAATAGGGATAACTCCAATAACATATTGGTTCTTCATATCTGAAGAAAACTAAAGCCATAATTTTCATTTGTGAAATATAGAGATTTCCATATGTAATGTAAGGAAGTCACCACCCAGATATTCATATATGAAGTATAGAAAATACAATATCTCATGTAGGAAACTCGGCATACAGATTTTCATAAAATGAAATACAAAAAGTTCAGTGTTACATGACATAAATTCAGCACTGACATTTTCACATGTAAAATATAGAGAATTCCATTTTTAACTGAGTAAAATTTCACCTTGATTTTCACATGTGAAATATAAAGAATTCCATATTTTAGGTAGTAATATTGGTGCACAGATTTTGATATCAAAAATATACACAATTCCAGATTGCACATGGGTAAATTAGCACCCAGTTTTTCATGTGTGACATACATAATGGTTCAGTATTTCCTAGAGGAAACTTTGAGCAGAGATTTTCATATATGATATATAGAAGATTTCATATTTTGTGGTAAATGGGTTGCCAGGTTTCAAATGTGATATATAGAGAATTCCACATTTCATGTGGGAAAATTGGCAACCGTATTTTCATATATGAAATATAGAGTTCAGTATTTTATTTTATGAATATCTGGGATGAGATTTCCTTACATAAAACATGAAAAATTTCTTATGTATGAAAATCTGTTCACTGATTAATATATGTGAAAAGTAGAGATTTCATGTTTTATGTAGGTCAAGTTTTTCCCAGTTTTGTATAATATGAAATGTAGACAGTTACATACTTCTGTAGTAAAATCTTAATTAAGATTTTTGTATATGAAAAATACAGAATCCCATGTGTCAGTATAGCAGAAAAACCTCTCTTCCAATTATCATCTGTAAAATATACAGAAGTCCATATTTCATTTAGAAAAACTTCTAATGTGATGTCCACATGTAAAACACAAAATTCTCCATTCACATTTGAGAATCTATGTCTACAAAACCCATGCTAATATTTTAATATGTGAAGTTTAGGTCATTTATTATTTATTGTAAAAAAATGAATGTCTATATTTTCAAATGCTAAACAGAGAATTCCATCTACCATGTAGAAAAATGTGCAACCAATATGTATAAATGTAATAAGAAAAATTCAACATGTCATTTGTGAAATATAGAGAAATACATTATATTGTAGAACACACACTACCCATAATTTCATATGTGAAATATAAATTAGTCTATATTTAAATCAAGGAAATCTGTGGTCAGATCTTTTATATGAAATGTAAAGAGTATCACACATCATGTAAGAACCTCTATATAGATTTTCATTTGTGAAATATACACATTTTGTATTTCTGGAATGAATATTTGCTTTGGAATTTCATATTTGAACTATAGAGAATTGCATATCTCTTGTCAGAAAATTTAATTGAGAAATTCATTTTATGAAAGTAGAATTCCATAATCAAGCAGGAAAATGGATGCTCAAATTTTCCTATGTGAATACTACAGGATTCTCTCTTCATATAGGAAGATATGTGCACATTTATCCATATGTGAAACATGCAATATTCCATATGTCATGACAAAACATGCAGCTAGATTTTCAAACATGAAATACAGATTTCATACTTCATGTAGAAATATCTGCACCCATATATTCATGTGTGAAATATAGACAGTGACATATTTCCTGTAAGAAAGACATCATTCAAGCTTTCCTATATGAAATATAGAGTATTCCATATTTTAAGCAGGAAAATCTGCACTAATACCTTAATACAAGAAATGTACAGAATTTCATATTTCATATAGAAAATTGACATCTAGATTTTCAAATGTAAAATATAAAGAATTCCATCTTTCATAAAGTTAACCTGTCCTCATATTTTGATAAAGGAAATACAGAGAATTCCATATGTCATGTGGGAAAATCTAGATATTCCTATGTGACATGTAGCAAATTGCACATACTATGAAGCAAAATCAGGGTCCACATTCATATAGGAAACAGAGGGATTCTGTATTTCATAGAAGCATATCTAAGGTAAGATTTCCACATTTGAAACATAGAAAATTCCATATTTCATGTAAAAAACTCTGAACTCAGATTTTCATATCTAAAATATACACTGTTCATATGTCATGTAAGAAAATATGTACCCTGGTTTTCATAAGAGAAATGAGCAAAAATCCATATTTCATCTCAAAAATTCATCTTGTTTTTACTTGGGAACTATAGAGAGTTCCATATATTTTCTAAACTATCTGGTCAGAGATTTCCACATAGGAAATGTGAAAAATTTCATATGTGATGTGTGAATATCTGTACACAGATTTCAATATGTGACTCATAGAGATTTCATATTTCATGTAGGAAAATCTGTTCCCAGATATCTATATGTGAAATTAGAATTACATATTCTATGTCAAAAAATTATAAGATTTTCTTATATGAAATATGCAGAATCCCATATAGCAATATAGCAGAAAATCTGCACTTAACTTATCATCTGTAAGATATACATGTTTTCATACTCAGTTAGGAAAATTTGCACTGAGATGTCCACACATGAATCATACAGAAATACATATTTTCACAGCTGAAAATCTAGGCCCACAAAACCCATGCTAATATTTTAATATGACTTCTATAGAGAATTTAATATTTAATGTAAGGAAAAGAATGTCGATATTTTCCAAATGTAAACACAGATAATTCCATATATCATGTGCAGAATGTGCACATAGATTTTAATAAGTGTAAAATAAAACATTAAATATTTAAGCAGGAAAACCTTTTTCCAGATTTTCATATAGCATATTGCATGTTTCATGCAGGAAAACCTGTATCTAGATTTTCAAATGTGAAATATAGAAAGTTACATATTTAATGTAAAAACATCAGCACCCATATTTTCATATGTGAAATATAGAGTATCCCAAAACAAAGAAATTCGTGTCCATATTTCTTCATGTGAAATGTGAAATATATAATATACCAACTTTCATGTAGGAAAATCTGTACCTAGATGATCATTTATGAAATGTACAAATTTTCTAGTTCAATAATGAAAATTTGCCTTAGTGTTTCATATTTGAACTATGGAGAATTATATACTTCATGTCCAAAAATCTTAACTGAGATTTTCATTAAAAAATGCAAAATATTCCATAGTTTATTCAGGAAAATATATGTTCAAATTTTCCTATGTGAAATATACAACATTCCATATTTATGTAGGAAAAAGTGTACATTGATATCCAGATATGAAACATACAATAGTTCATCTATCATGACCAAAAATATACAGCTAGATTTCCAAACATAAATACAGATTTCAAATTTAATGTAGAAAAGTCTACACCCACAACTCACATGTGATATAGAGAAAATTGCACATTTCATGCAGGAAAATCATCATTCAGGTTTATGTATGCATAAAGCAAGGCATTCAAAACCAGTGCTCTGGAAAAACCCATAGCAATATGGTGGGAAGGGAGGTGAGTGGGACTTAAAGATGTGTGGGCACTTGTATACCTATGGCTTATTAATATTGATATGTGGCAATAACCATCACAATATGGTACAGTAATTATCCTCCAGTTAAAACAAATAAATTACTTCGAATTAAAAAAAAGAAAAAATAAATAAGTAGAAGGAATTCTACTCAGTGCTTTGTGGTGACCTAAATGGGAAGGCAATCCAAAAAAGAAGGGATCTATGTATGCCTGTAATAGATTTACTTTGATGTACAACAGAAACTAATATAAGATGGTAAAGCAACTCTATTCCAATAAAAATTGCTTTTAAAATATTACAATTCAACTATACCTCCAGCAGTGAACGAATAAGTGGTTCCCCCATTTGCTATATATATGTCCTAGGGGACATTATGCTTTTTAAGTATAATATTTCAGTTAGAGGAAGATAAAAACTGTATCATCACATGATATTGTTAGTTAATTTACCTGAGTTATGGAAACAGAGTAGAATGTGATTATCTCGGGCTAGTGGAAATAGACCATGATGGTCTAAGTTACCAACTTTCTGTCAAATGTTGAATAATCTCGCCAAGGAAGATATGGTAATAGGGGCAAGAGGGGCATGGAGCTGCCATCCTCAGCTAAAGACCATAGAGGTTAGAAGACCAGGTCCACCAATAGCCTCTCAGCAGAGTGTAGTAAAAGATATATTTCAGCCTTCATTCATGGCCCTGCAGGTGCTCTGGCCTTGGTCTGGGTAACAATGCATGGAGCCTGGGGACAGGCTAAAGGCCGAGTCTTGCAGAGGTCCAGAGACCTTTCTAGAGCCACTCACTGGCCTGGCCCAGGGTTCAGAGCAATAGACAACCTACCTGCCATCCCCACCTCCATGACCTAATGCTTGTGGCAATCTGATTGCATCAGAGTCTACAGGACCCAGCCCCTGCCCCCCCCCCCCCAATTAGGGTAGACTGAGCAGACTGAGGACAGCTGTGGGCTGGGCACCTGGCTCCCTCATTTAAGGTGGCTGGGCAGGGTATGGGGACCTTGGTAAGTCGAGGGCCCAGAGACTGAGAGCTGCCTCTTCAGCTGTGACTGACCACGGGTGGGAGGACCAAGACAGGGTGATGGATGAATGCTCTCAGACAGGATAATCAGCTTGCCCAGGAACCCCCTTCTCCTAACCAGGACCTTGGAATGTGAAAGTCAAGCTTGGAAACTTACCTTTCAGCAGAGAGAATAATATGTGTTCTGCTAGAGGTTTACAGGAACACAGTTACCTCACTGTGACTTTTCTTCACTGGGATGACCTAGAGAGATGATATGGGGAAGGTAGTGGGAGGGGGGGTTCAGGGTTGGGAACTCATGTACACCTGTGGTGGATTCATGTCAATGTATGGCAAAACCAATACAGTATTATAAAGTAAAATAAAATAAAATAAAATATCTGACACAGCTAATCACATCCCTCCAACAAGTTTTGTTTAAGTGGACATTCTTGAAAACTTTTGGGAAGTTCAGGATTTTTTAAGGCATACGCCACTCATCTACTTGAATGGCCCTGCAGAAAATGCTCTCTTCTTTAAACTCCAGTGTTCTGATATTGCTTGTATAACCTATGGGTACAACAGTTCAGTTGCTCAGTCATGTCTGACTCTCTGTGACCCCATGAAATGCAGCAGGCCAGGCCTCCCTTTCCATCACCAAATCCTGGAGTTTACCCAAGCTCATGTTCATTGAGTCAGTGATGGTATCCAACCATCTCATCCTCTGTCATCCCCTTCTCCTCCAGCTTTCAATCTTTCCCAGCATCAGGGTCTTTTCCAATGAGCCAGCTCTTCTCAGCAGGTGGCCAAAGTACTGGCATTTCAGCTTCAACATCAGTCCTTCCAATGAACACTCAGGACTGATCTCCTTTAGGATGGACTGGTTGGATATCCTTGCAGTCCAAGGGACTCTCAAGAGTCTTCTCCAACACCACAGTTCAAAAGCATCAATTCTTGAGTGCTCAGCTTTCTTTATACTCCAACTCACATCCATACATGACTACTGGAAAAAACATAGCCTTGACTATACAGACTTTTGTTGACAAAGCAATGTCTCTGCTTTTTAATATTCTGTCTAGGTTGGTCACAGCTTTCCTTCCGAGGGGTAAGCGTCTTAATTTCCTGGCTGAAGTCACCATCTGCTTGATTTCAGAGCCCTCCCCAAAAAATAATGTCTGCCACTGTTTCCCCATCTGTTTGCCATGAAGTGAAGGGGCCAGATGCCATAATCTTAGTTTTCTGAATGTTGAGCTTTAAACCAAACTTTTCCTCTCCTATTTCACTTCCATTAAGAAGCTCTTTAGTTCTTCTGCACATTCTGCCATAACAGTGGTGTCATCTGCATATCTGAGGTTATTGATATCTCTCCTGGCGATCTTGATACCAGATTGTGCTTCATCCAACCCAGCGTTTCTCATGATGTACTCTGCATATATGTTGAATAAGCAGAGTGACAATATACAGCCTTTTTTTTTTTTTTCGATATACAGCCTTGATGTACTCCTTTTCCTATTTGGAGCCAGTCTGTTGTTCCAGTCCAGTTCTAACTGTTGCTTGCTGACTTGCATACAGATTTCTCTGGAGGCAGGTCAGGTGGTCTGGGATTCCCATCTCTTTCAGAATTTTCCGCAGTTTGTTGTGTTCCACACAGTCAAAGGCTTTGGCATAGTCAATAAAACAGATGTTTTTCTGGAACTCTTTTGCTTTTTCCATGATCCAGCGGATGTTGGCAATTTGATCTCTGGTTTCTCTGCCTTTTCTAAAACCAGCTTGAACATCTGGAATTTCACAGTTTACGGATTGTTGAAGTCTGACTTGGAGAATTTTGAGCATTCCTTTACTAGTGTGTGAGTTGAGTGCAATTGTGCAGTAGTTTGAGCATTCTTTGGCATTGCCTTTCTTTGGGATTGGAAGGAAAACTGACCTTTTCCAGTCCTGTGGCCACTACTGAGTTCTCCAAATTTGCTGGCATATTGAGTGCACTGCTTTCACAGCATCATCTTTTAGGATCTGAAAAAGCTCAACTGGAATTCCATCACCTCTACTAGCTTTATTTGTTGTAATGCTTCCTAAGGCCCACTTGACTTCACATTCCAGGATGTCTAGCTCTAGGTGAGTGATCACATTGTCGTGGTTATTTGGTTTGTCAAGATCATTTTTGTATAGTTCTTCTGTGTATTCTTGCCATCCCTTCTTAATATCTTCTGCTTCTGTTAGGTCCATACCATTTCTTTCCTTTATTGAGACCATCTTTGCAGGAAATCTTCCCTTGGTATCTCTAATTTTCTTGAAGAGATCTCTAGACTTTCTCATTCTATTGTTTCCCTCTATTTCTTTGCACTGATCTTTAAGGCTTTCTTACCTCTCCTTGTGTTTCCTTGGAACCCTGCATTTAAATGGGTATATTTCCTTTTGCCCTTTGCTTTTTGCTTCTCTTCTTTTCACAAATATTTGTAAGGCCTCCTCAGACAGCCATTTTGCTTTTTTGCATTTCTTTTTCCTGGGGATAGTCTTGATCCCTGTCTCTTGGACAATGTCATGAACCCCCATCTATAATTATTCAGGCACTCTGTCTATCAGATCTAACCCTTGAATATATTTGTCACTTTCACTGTTTAATCATAAGAGATCTTATTTAGGTCATGCCCATATGGTCTAGTGGTTTTCCCTACTTTCTTCAATTTAGGTCTCAATTTGGTAATAAGGAGCTCATGATCTGAGCCACAGTCAACTCCTGGTCTTGTTTTGGCTGACCCTATAGAGCTTCTCCATCTTTGGCTGCAAGGAATATAACCAATCTGATTTCACTGTTGATGATCTGGTGATGTCAATGTGTAGAGTCTTCTTTTGTGTTGTTGGAAGAGGGTCTTTGCTATGAACAGTGCGTTCTCTTGGCAAAACTCTATTAGCCTTTGCCCTACTTCATTCTGTACTCCAAGGCTAAATTTGCCTGTTACTCCAGGTTTTTCTTGACTTCCTACTTTTGCATTCCAGACCCCTATAATGAAAAGGGCATCTTTTTTGGGGTGTTAGTTCTAAAAGGTCTTGTAGGTCTTCATAGAACTGTTCAACTTCAGCTTCTTCAGCATTACTGGTCGCGGCATAGACTTGGGTTATTGTGATATTGAATGGTTTGCCTTGAAAATGAACAGAGATCCTTCTGACATTTTTGAGATTGCATCCTAGTACTGTATTTTGGACTCTTTCCTTGACTATGATGGCTACCCCATTTCTTCTAAGGGATTCTTGCCCACATTAGGAGATATCATGGTCATCTGAGTTAAATTCACACATTCCAGTCCATTTTAATTCGCTGATTTCTAAAATATTGATGTTCACCTTGCCATCTCCTGTTTGACCACTTCCAATTTGCCTTGATTCATGGACCTAACATTCCAGATTGCTATGCAATATTGCTCTTTACAGCATTGGACCTTATTTCCATCACCAGTCACATCCACAATGGGATGTTGTTTTTGCTTTGGCTTCGTCTCTTCATTCTTTCTGGAGTTATTTCTCTCCTGATATCTCCAGTAGTATTTTTGGCACTTATAAAGCTGGGGAATTCATCTTTCAATGTCCTAGCTTTTTACCTTTTCATACTGTTCATAGCGTTTTCAGGGAAGAATACTGAAGTGGATTGCCCATGAGTACATGGGTATTTGTTCATAGTAGCATCTTATTTCTCAATTGTTAATAGTAGCATCTTATCTCTCAGTTCTGTGGAGGGCAACAGACCATCTTAGTGTATGCCTCTTTCCACAGCTACATTCAGTCATACAATTATGTGAAGTTTATCCTCTCTAGAAACAGATTAGAAAACAGTGATTGTTTCCCCAATTGCTATGTAAATTTAGGACAAAATAACTGTGATGAATGTTTTAATCAGGTCTTTTTGAGGACTGCTTCTTATTTTGAAAATTTTGTAATAAACAAGGCTTGCTAGGATCATTTCAGTCACCTTATCGTTTCCAAATCTTTGCAACCCTATGGACTGTAGCAGGCCAGGCTTCCCTGTAATTCTTCATCTCCTGGAGCTTGCTCAAATTCATGTCCACTGAGTCAGTCATGCCATTCAACCATCTCGTCCTCTATCATCCCTTTCTTCTCCTGACTTCAATATTTCCCAGCATCAGTGTCATTTATAATCAGTCGGTTCTTTGCATCAGGTGGTGAAAGTATTGGAACTTCAGCCTCAGCATCGGTTCTCCCAATGACTTTCAGATATGATTTCCTTTAAAATGATTGGTTTTATCACCTTGCTGTCCAAGAGACTCTCAAGAGTCTTCTTCAACACCACAGTTCAAAAGCATTAATTCTTTGGCACTCAGCATTCCTTACGGTCCAACTCTCACATCCATACATGACTACTGAAAAAACCGTAGTTTTGACTGTATGGAAATTTGTCAGTAAATAATGGGTCTGCTTTTTAATATGCTGTTTAGATATGCCATAGGATTTCTTCAAAACAGCAAAACTTTTAATTTCATGGCTGCAGTCACCTTCTGCAGTGATTTTGGAGCCCAAGAAAATACAGTCTGTACAGTCTGTCACTGTTTCCTTTGTATCCACATCTATTTCCAGGAAGTGATGGGACTGAATGCTATGATCTTAGTTTTTTGAATGTTAAGTTTCAAGTCAGCTTTTTTCAGTCTCCTTTTTCACTTTCAACCAGAGGCTTCCTCTTCACTTTCTGCCATTAGGTTCTGCATATCTGAAGTTATTGATATTTCTCCCTGCAATCTTGATTCCAGCTTGTGTGTCATCCAGTCCTGCATTTCCCATGATGTAATCTGCATGTAAGTTAAATAATCAAGATGACAATATTCAGGTTTGATGTACTCCTTTCCCAATTTGAACCAGTCCGTTGTTCCATATTTGGTTCTAACTATTGCTTCTTAACCTGCATACAGATGTCTCAGGAGGCAGGTAATGTGGTCTGGTATTTCCATATCTTTAAGAATTTGTAACAGTTTGTTGCGACCCAAACAGTCAAACAGTTTGTTGTGACACAGTCAAAGCGTAGTCGGCAGTTTGCTAGGAAACATATTTATAATTCCTCTCTTCTCTTTGCAGTCTTTTAGTAGTTTGCTTATCATGTGCATCACATTATGGTTTAATACCTATTCAATAAAAGAAATGTTTCCCATCCATTCTGTTTTTGTGGAGAGGATTTCTGGATTGGTAAGAAATTTTTAATTTTGTTTTCATCTGTATTACTCGTAAACAACCCATTTTTTCTTAAGCAGCTGCTTTCTGGGTTCAGGAAAGCTGGTTAGTGGGGTGAGCTTTGGGATACAGATGAATATTTAGCAGTAGCAAGTTGAGAGAAGAAAATGAATATTATGAATAAATTGTATCCTCTCAAAATTTGTATGCTGAAGACATAACTCTCCGTACATTATATTTAGTCAAAATGTGAGTAGATTGTCTTTTCTTCTGACCTTATTTGGAAATAAGGCCTCTAAATAGGTAGTTGGGTTAATATGACTGATTCTTTATAAGAAAAGGAGATCAGTCACAGACAACACAGAGACATTACTGTGTGAAGACAAAGCCAGAAAATTCTGAACTGACACAGTCTAGAACAGAACAAACCTCCTGACCCTTTGATTATTGATTTGATGCCAAGAAGCTTGAGAAAACATTTTTAAAGCTACCTGGTATGTTTCTCATTGTTCTGGCAACCCTAGAAAACCAATACACCCACTTCCTCTTGAAAAGAGGCTTTCAGTTTCAAATGAGGCCTCCTTTTCTTACTTAGGTTCTCATGGAAAGGAAGCTAGTAATGGAATCTCTAACACATAAACTGATGATCCTCACAGATACTTAACACTCCCTGAGAGTTTTCACTGTTTCTTTAGAGATTCAGCTGGGCTAGAACTTGATCCTATTTCATGGGTAAAGTTATCCTAGGAAGTACTAGAATGAGCATCATTTACAGTAAGTGGTAGAAGAAAATAAGCCTATCGTGAAGGAAGCCCCACCTTGAAATATAGATACAGTCCTCTCCTTTCATCTGTTAGAGGCAAAGGGAAGTGACCAAGGTATTCTGCCTATAGCTTTAGTAATGTCACAGAGTCATGATGTCATGGCAACCATGCCTCCCTAAATCTTCCCTAACCAAGACACTAGGCTGTAGTAGCCATGGGGAAGCCTAGAGGATCACAGTTCAGTTCAGTTCAGTCACTCAGTCGTGTCCGACTTTTTGCAACCCCATGAATTGCAGCACGCCAGGCCTCCCTGTCCATCACAAACTCCTGGAGTTCACTCAGATTCACGTCCATTGAGTCAGTGATGCCATCCAGCCATCTCATCCTCAGTTGTCCCCTTCTTCTCCTGCCCCCAATCCCTCCCAGCATCAAAGTCTTTTCCAATGAGTCAACTCTTCGCATGAGGTGGCCAAAGTACTGGAGTTTCAGCTTTAGCATCATTCCTTCCAAAGAAATCCCAGGGCTGATCTCCTTCAGAATGGACTGGTTGGATCTCCTTGCAGTCCAAGGGACTCTCAAGAGTCTTCTCCAACACCACAGTTCAAAAGCATCAATTCTTCAGTGCTCAGCCTTCTTCACAGTCAAACTCTCACATCCATACATGACTACTGGAAAAACCATAGCCTTGACTAGACGGACCTTAGTCTGCAAAGTAATGTCTCTGCTTTTGAATATACTATCTCGGTTGGTCATAACTTTTCTTCCAAGGAGTAAGCGTCTTTTAATTTCATGGCTGCAGATCACAAGCCCTCCCAAACTGTTGCAGGAAGGGGGACCACTTCCAGGGCCCAAAACTGGGCTGTTGTCTAACACTCAGAAATGAATTGTCCAAGGACACACATGTGCTGACAAAGCAAGAGATTTTATTGGGAAACGGCACCCGGGTGGAGAGCAGTAGGCTAAGGGAACCCAGGAGAACTGCTCTGCTGCGTGGCTCACAGTCTCAGATTTTATGGTGATGGGATTAGTTTCCGTGTGGTCTTTGGCCAATCATTCTAATTCAGTCTTTCTTGGTGGTGCACTCATCGCTCAGCCAAGACGGATGCTAGTGAGAGGGATTCTGGGAAGTAGATAGACACACGGTGTCTCCTTTAGACCTTTTCATAACTCTTCCGGGTGGTGGCTGCTTATTAATTCTGTATTCCTTATCAGGATCTCCTGTCATAAAACAACTCATGCAAATGGTTACTATGGTGCCTGGCCAGGGTGGGCAGTTTCAATCAGTGTGCTTTCCCTAACAACTCCCCCCCTGAGAGAATTCATACTCAAGATATTTCTTGGGAATTGGGGCGGAGGTCTCTTTCTTCTGTAACTTCTTCCTGCTGTGCATGGGCGTAGGCCTGCCTAGCAGAGCAGAAGTCTCTCTCTACCTGATCTAAGTCAAGGTAGTTTTTTTTTTTTTTTTTTCGCCTGAAACCAGCAGTCACCCTTGTAATAACAGCAATTTAGTCTGAAACTGTTGGCCCCTCTCAGAGATGAAATAGTCAGGGGCCAAACAGGAGACCTAACAGAATGCTCATCTCTGGTCCCCAGAAACAGAACGCAACATTTGGGTTGAGGGTTGCAGGGTTTGTGATCCTTTTTGATTGGTTGATGGTGAGGCAACAGAACTGTGCTCCAGGAATCTTGTGTTCAGTTTGAAGTTACCATCCTCCACCTGGGTGGGGGCTCAAAACATTGTTATGCATATTTCTTTGGGTAGGAACCAGGACTCTGTCTGGAGGCTGTACCAACCTTTGATTGTTTCTCCTGTTTCTGTATCACCTCCCTTCCCTGATTAGCAATTGTTTGAATCCACCCTTTGGAACTCAGGGAAGGTCAAGGAGGGTGAATGAAGCCTATATCCTACAGACAAGAAATGGAGAACACAGAACAGATCTGTACTCCAGAGCCCCACAGAGTTCTCCTCAGTTCTAAGTTAGGGAACTAGGCAACTATGACTGTGATAACTTCCTGTCAAAATGGAGCATAGGACTGCCTCAGCTTGGAGTATAGACACTAAATTGGAAGTATTTCTGAGTTCCAAGTTCTAGATCTGAGTCTTGCGTGATCAAAATCTCAATCCCTTGGTCTGCCATTTTGGTGTAACAGACCCAACTAGAAGTAGTTGGAGGAGTGATAACTGGAATTTAGTAGACAAAATAAATCTCATTTATTTTTATTTTTTTATTATTTTATTTTTTAATATAAATTTATTTTAATTGGAGGTTAATTACTTTACAATATTGTATTTGTTTTGCCATACATCAACATGAATCTGCCACAGGTATACACATATTCCCCATCCTGAACCCCCCTCCTTCCTCCCTCCCCGTACCATCCCTCTGGGTCATTTTTATATGAGTAATGTGATGTCTTTCTCATGACTGCTATTCACTAATGCCTGGAGCCTAAATACAGCAGGCTCTGAACTGGAACCTGTCTCTCACTGTCCTAGGGCCCCTGCATGCAAACACCCTGCTGTCCTTGCTTCATTCCTGTTCCCTCCCTCACAGGCAGACACTGGCAGTGGGGCACACACACACACCCCACACCTGTGCTTTCCTCACCTTTCTGCACTGCCAGGTAACTGGAAGTGTCTGGATGGATTCCATGCTCACACCCCATCTCTCCTAGGATGCCTGGGGGTTCACTCTGAGAGCCTAGCTTAGCATGTCATTTGTCTCGCATGGTGCCTATATGTAACACAACTGGAGAGGGAATGTGCTGGCCGACAGGCTGATCCTAAGGAGCACTAGTCCAGGACTTTCCCAGATCTCCTTCTCACATGTGTGAAATGATCTGCAGTGAAGCCAGCTCTCATTCCATTCCTCCTCCTTCCAGCCTCTTCTTTTTTCCAAAGGACCCTGGCCTCTTCAAAATCGGGGGTCCTGCCCTAGCCTCATCCAGCATTTCCACAGGGTAGCCAATGCACCACCGAATGAGGGGTCCACAGACAGTGGTTTTAAATCCCCACATCACTTGATTTATTTCCTCTGGGTGACTCCTCAAACCCCTCACCACTGCTTACTGATAGAAACGCACAACACAGCAGAAATTGTGAGCTTGTTTATGCCTCTTAATGTAACTGCAGACTTGCAGAGTCACTGTCCACAGTTGTCACCTGTCATCATTTCCTCATTCCTGTCCTGGACAGGGGCATCACAGAGATACATGGGCCAGTCTCCCCTAGTCTGTGAATACCTCGTGCCTCCTCCTCTGGTTGCTCCACATCTCATGTTCTGTCATCTTCATCTCTGTGTCTGCAGTGGGCAGGAACCATACACACACACACACACACACACACACACACATATGCAACACAAGCACACATGTGTAAGGGACAGGGACATAAATGCAAACAGGGAACACGTGGCAATACATGAAGAACCACTGGTTCATACAAAATATAGAGATTTCCATATTTCTTATAGGAAAATCTACATTCTGATCTTCAAATGTAAACTATAAAGTCCAACTTCCATGAAGGAGCATTAGCACCTAGATTTTGATGTAGAGAATGTAGGAAATTCCATATTTTGTGGCAGAAAATCGTTGTCTTGATATATGAATGAGAAATGCAAAGAATCCCATATTTCATGAAGGAACAGTTGTGCCGATATTTTCACTTGTGAAATAGGGGCAATACCAATACCATACTGGACCTCTGTATCTTAAGAAAAGCAATGACTAGATTTTCATGTGTGAAATGTAAAGTATCCCAGATTCAATGTAAGAAAATCACCACCCAGTTTTTCATATAAGAAGTACAGAGAATTCCATATTTTATGTAAAAATCTCTACATACAGATTTTAATAAAGTGAAATAAAAAATTCAATATTTCATGTAGTAAAATCAGCATTGAGATTTTCATATGTAACATATAGATAATTCTATTTTTCATAGAGTAAAAATGTCACAATGATTTTCATATCTAAAATATACAGAATTCCATATTTTATGTCGTAAAATTGGTACACAGAATTTGATAGATATCTTAAATATACATAATTGCAGAAGGCATGTGGGGAGATAGGCACCCAGGTTTTCCTATGTGATACACATAATGTTCAATACTTACTCTAAGAAAATTTGAGCAGAGATGTTCATATGTGATACATAGATATTTGATATTTATGTAGAAAATGGATGGCCCTATTTCCAATAGGATATATAAAGAATTCCATATTTCATCTGGGAATATTGGCACTCATGTTTTCATATATGAAGCATAAAGATTTCCATGTTTTTGAACAAATATCTTGGCCAAGGTTTTCTTATATTAAATATGAAAAATTTCATATGACATGTATGAAAATCTGTTCACAGATTTCTATATGTGAAATGTAAAGATGTCCTAATTCATGTATGAAAATCTGTTCCCTGATTTCTATAAAGTGAAATATAGAAAATTACATACTTATATCAGAAAATCTTAATTAAGATTTTCATATATGAAATATACAGAATTCCATATGTCAATATAGCAGAAAAGTCTTTGTTCCCATTATCATCTGTAAAATATATGTGATTCCATATTTCATTTAAGAAAATCTGCACACTGATTGCCACATGTGAAACACAGAATTCTGTATTCCACCTTTGAAAATCTATGCCCACAAAAGCCATCCTAATATTTTCATATGTGTTGTAGAGAAAATTTAATGTAGGAAAATGAATGTCCGTCTATTCAAAGGTTTAACATGGAGAATTCCATATATTGTGTAGGAAAATATGCTCACAGATATTCATTAATGTAACAGAAAGAAGTCAATATTTCCATTGGGAAATCTTTTCCCAGATTTTCATAGAGTGTATTCCATATATCGTGCAGCACAATGTGTGCCTAGATTTTCAAGTGTGAACTATAGATAATTACATATATTTAGTGCAGAAATAACAGCACTCATATATTCATATGTGAAATAAAAGAGTATTGCATATGTAAATCAAGGAAATCTGCACCCAAATGTCTTTATGTGAAGTATAAAATATACAATATTTCTGGTAAGATAATCTGTACCTTGATTTTCATTTTTGAAAAGTACAAAGTTTCTATTTCATGAGTGAAGATTTGCATCATGCTTTCATATTTGAACTATTGAGAACATGTTTCATGTCAGAAGATCTTAATGGAGATTTTCATATAGAAAATATATAAAATTCCATAATTCAAGTAGGAAAATGTATGCTCAAATTTTCCTATGTGAGATATACACAATTCCATATTTGTGTAGGAAAAAGTGTGCACAGACATCCAGATGTGTAACATCCCATAAGCCATGGATCACGACCAGAAATATACAGCTAGATTTTCAAAAGTGAAATGTGGATTTCGTATTTCATGTAGAAAACTCTGCACCCATATTTTCATATGTGAAACATAGAAAAGTACAAAAGATCCTTCATGCAGGAAAATCAGCCTTGAGGTGTACATATTCATGAAGCAGGGCATCCAAAACCAGTGATCTGGAAGAACCCAGAGGAATAGGGTGGGGAGGGATGTGCAGTGGGTTTAAGGATATGTTGGACACATGTGTACCTATGGCTCACTAAGCTTGATGTATGGCAAAAACCATCACAATGTTGTATAGTATTCATCCTCCCGTTAAAATAAAGAAATCAATTTACTGACAAAATAAGAAAGAAAAACACAAGGAACTCTACTTGGTGCTCTGTGGTGACACAAATGGGAAGACAATCCAACATGAAGGGATCTATGTAAGCACATAATTGATTCACACTGAAGTACAGCAGAAACTAATGTAACAATGTAAAGTAACTATAATCAAATAATAATTGATTTTAAAATATTACAATGCAACTATACCTCCAGCAGTGAATAAATAAATGGTTTGCCCATTTGCAATATATATGTCTTTAGGGACATTACACTAATTAAAATGTTTCAGTTAGAGGAAGATAAAAACTTTCTCATCACATGATATTGTTAGCTAAAATACCTGTGTGATAGAAACAGAGAGTTGAATGTGGTTATCGAGGGCTAGTGGAAATGGACCATGATGGTCCAAGGTACCAACTTTAGTCATACGTTGAATAATCTCACCAAAGAAGATACTGTAAGAAGGCAGGAGGAATATGGAGCTGCACATTTAGCTCATGTCCATTAGTGAAGTTCGAAATCCAACTCCACCAGAATCAGCCTATCAGAAGAGTTTAGTTAAAGATATGTTGCAGGCTGTGCCTAGGGCCCTCCAGATCCTCTGGCTTTGGGTTGGGGAGCAAGCCAGGGCACCTAGGGACAGACTAAAGGCTGTGTCTTGCAGTGACCCAGAGCTGCTTGCTAGAGCCACTCACTGGACTGGCCCCAGGTTCAGAGCAATAGCCAAGCTCTCCCATCCCCATCTCCATGACCAAAAGTTTGTGACTTCTGCATGAGTCAGTCTACAGGACCCAGCCCCCGCCCACTGGGTAGACTGAGGACACTGAGGGCCAGGTGCATGCTGGACACCTGGCTCCCTCATTGAAGATGGTTGGGCAAGGTATGGGGACCTTGGTAAGAGGAGGGCCCAGAGACTGAGAGCTGCCTCTTCAGCTGGGACTGGCCACTGGTCGGAGGATTAAGAACTGGGTGCTGGATGAATGCTTCCAGTCAGGATAACCAGCCTGTCCAGGGTCCCCTTCCTCCTAAACAAGACCTTGGAGTGTGAAAGTCAAGCTTGGAAGCTTTTCTTTCAGCATAGGGAATAATGTTTGTTCACTAGAGGCTTACATGAACACTGTTACCTCACCATGATCTTATTTCAGTAGCAGAGGATCTGACAGGCAGACATTTGCAACAGTTAATCACACCCATCTCTCACGTCTCCCAGAAGTGCATTTTGCTGAAAACTCTTGGGGGAGTTCAGGAATTTAAAGCCATATTGCTGGGGGGGGGGCAGTCCTAAGATGGTGGAGGAATAGGACGGGGAGACCACTTTCTCCCCCAGAAATTCATCAAAAGAATATTTCAACGCTGAGTAAATTCCACAAAACAACTTCTGAATGCTGGCAGAGGACATCAGGCACCCAGAAAAGCAGCTCATTGTCTTCAAAAACAGGTAGGAAAAAATATAAAAGACAAAAACAGAGACAAAAGAGGTAGGGAGGGAGCTTAGTCCTGGGAAGGGAGTCTTAAAAAGAGAGAAGTTTCCAAACATCAGGAAACACTCTCACTGCCGAGTCTGTGGCGAGCCTTGGAAGCACAGAGGGCAACATAACAGGGAGGAAAGATAAATAAATAACTAAAACCCACAGATTACGAGCCCAATGGTAACTCCCCCAGCAGAGAAGCAGCGCAGATGCCTCCATCTGCCACTAGCAAGTGGGGGTTGGGCAGGGAGGAGCAGGCTGCATTGCTTTACAAGGATCAGGCCTGAATGCCCCAAATTCCCTGAGTATAACCAGAGAGAGCTAACTTGGGCTAGCAAACCAGGCTGTGGGATAGCTACTACAGGAAAAGCTCTAACATAAGACACCACCAGGACCTCTCACAGAACAAAGGACGGAACAGAATTAGCTGGCTGCAGACCATCCCCTCTGGTGACAGGCAGCCAGAGTCGGAAGGGCCAGAAGGGGGCAATCGCAGCCCCAGAGAGACATTACCTACGAAACTGCAAATAGGCTTCTTTGCTAACTAAGACTTCTTGGGGTTCTGGACAGTCATCACCTGCCTGAGTAAGTACGCCAGCTGTACACCCAGAAAACTGAGCAGCAAGGACGGGAAAGACAATAAGTCACAGCAACCGCGCTTGCCAAACACCTGAGCTACTCGGACCTGGGAAGGGCACAAAACACAGGCCCAACCAGTCTGCGCCTCTGGGGACTACCTGAGTGCCTGAGCCTGAGTGGCTTAGACCTGGGAGGTGCATACAGTCCAGGGCCAGCCTCAGACGGTTCCCAGTGGAGCAACCTAGATCCTGAGCTATGTGCGCCATGAGCAGGGGCAGGCCCAGCATGGCTGGGACACTGCGAGCACTTGCCAGTGTTATTTGTTTGCAGCATCCTTCCCTCCTCACAGCACGACTGAACAAGTGAGCCTAAAAAAACTGCCCTCCACCGCTCCCCTTGTGTCAGGATGGAAATCAGACACTGAAGAGACCAGCAAATAGAAGAAACTAAAACAGAGGGAACCGCCTTGGAAGTGACAGGTGCAATAGATTAAAATCCTGTCGTTAGTACCCACTACATAGGAAGGGGCCTATAGATCTTGAGAAATATAAGCCGGACAAAGGAACTATCTGAAAATGAACTGATCTCACACTGCCCACAACAACACCAGAGAAAGTCCTAGATACATCTTTACCATTTTTATGATCATTCTTTTTTTTTTTGATGTTTGCTTTTTCTTTTCTTTTTCAACACTTTTTAATATTTTTAAGTCCTCTATTTCTTCTTTAGTTTTCACTTTTATAACCTACTATTACTTCCCCCCCCAAAAGACACTATTTTCAAAGCAAACTTCATATATATGTATACATTTTTAATTTTATTATTTTATTAAATAATTCTTGTGACTTTTTTCTTTTTTTTCTTCTTCTATTTTTTAATATTGTATTTTTGAAAATCCAACCTTTACTCTAGATTTTTAATCTTTGCTTTTTGGTATTTGTTATCAAATTTGTACCTTCAAAAACCCAATCTTCAGTACCCATTTATACTTGAGAGTGAGATTACTGGCCTGACTGCTCTCTCTTCCTTTGGACTCTCGTTTTTCTCCACTAGATCGCCCCTATCTCCTCCCTCCCCCTTTTCTTCTCTACCCAACTCTGTGAATTTCTGTGTGTTCCAGACGGTGGAGAACTCTTAGGGAACTGACTACTGGCTGGATCTGTCTCTCTCCTTTTCATTCCCCTCTTTTATACTCCTGACCACCTTTGTCTCCTTCCTCCCTCTCTTCCTCTCTGTATAATTCCGTGGACATCTCTGAGTGGTCCAGACTGTGGAGCACTCATAAGAAAGTGATTATTGGCTAGCTCGCTCTCTCCCCTTTTGATTCCACTTCATCTCATTCAGGTCACATCCAACTCCCCTCTCCCTCTTCTCTTCTCCACATAACTCTCTGAAACTCTCTGGGTGTCCCTCAATGTGGAGAAACTTTTCATCTTTAACCTAGGTGTTTTATCAATGGTGTGGTATAGAAGGGAAAGTCTTGAGACAACTGTAAAAATAAAACTGAAAACCAGAAGCAAGAGGCTTAAGTCCAACTCCTGCGAACATCAGATAACTCCTGACTCCAGGGAACATTAATCGATAGGAGCTCATGGCCTTTCTTTTTGTCTTCCTGCCCCCAATCCCTCACAGCATCAGAGATTTTCAAATTAGTCAACACTTCGCATGAGGTGGCCAGAGTACTGGAACTTCAGCTTTAGCATAATTCCTTCCAATGAACACCCAGGACTGATCTCCTTTAGGATGGACTGGTTGGACCCCCTTGCAGTCCAAGGGACTCTTAAGAGTCTTCTCCAACACCACAGTTCAAAACCATCAATTCTTCAGTGCTCAGCTTTCTTCACAGTCCAACTCTCACATCCATACATGACCACTGGAAAAACCATAGCCTTGACTAGACGGACCTAGTCGGCAAAGTAATGTCTCTGCTTTTCAATATGCTATGTAGGTTGGTCATAACTTTCCTTGTAAGGAGTAAGCTTGTTTTAATTTCATAGCTGCAGTCACCATCTGAAGTGATTTTAGAGCCAAGAAAAAATAAAATCTGACACTGTTTCCATTGTTTCCCCATCTATTTGTCATGAAGTGATGGGACCAGATGCCATGATCTTAATTTTCTGAATACTGAGTTTTAAGCCAACTTTTGCACTCTCCTTTTTCACTTTCATCAAGAGGCATTTTAGTTCCTCTTCACTTTCTGCCATAAGGGTGGTGTCATATTGCATATCTGAGGTTATTGATATTTCTCCTGGCAATCTTGATTCCAGCTTGTGCTTCTTCCAGCGCAGTGTTTCTCATGAAGTGCTCTGCATAAAAGTTAAATAAGCAGGGTGACAATATACAGCCTTGACGTACTCCTTTTCCTATTCGGAACCAGTCTGTTGTTCCATGTCCAGTTCTAACTGCTGCTTCCTGACCTGCATATAGGTTTCTCCAGAGGCAAGTCAGGTGGTCTGGTATTCCCATCTCTTTCAGAATTTTCCACAGTTGATTGTGAACCACACAGTCAAAGGCTTTGGCATAGTCAATAAAGCAGAAATAGATGTTTTTCTGGAACTCTCTTGCTTTTTCCATGATCCAACGGATGTTGGCATTTTGATCTCTGGTTCCTCTGCCTTTTCTAAAACCAGCTTGAACAACTGTAAGTTCACAGTTCACATATTGCTGAAGCCTTGCTTGGAGAAGTTTAGCATTACTTTACTAGTGTGTGAGATGAATGCAGTCATGTGGTAGTTTGAGCATTCTTCGGCATTGCCTTTCTTTGGGATTGGAATGAAAAGTGACCTTTTCCAGTCCTGTGGCCACTGCTGAGTTTTCCAAATTTGCTGGCATATTAAGTGGAGCACTTTCACAGCATCGTCTTTCAGGATTTGAAACAGCTCAACTGGAATTCCATCATCTCCACTAGCTTTGCTCGTAGTTATGCTTTCTAAGGCCCACTTGACTTTACGTTCCAGGATGTCTGGCTCTAGGTGAGTGATCACTCCATCGTGATTATTTTGGTTGTGAAAATCTTTTTTGTACAGTTCTTCTGTGTATTCTTGCCACTTCTTCTTAATATCTTCTGCTTCTCTTACGTCCATACCATGTCTGTCTTTTATCAAGCCCATCTTTGCATAAAATATTCCCTTGGTATCTCTAGTTTTCTTGAAGAGATCTCTAGTCTTTCCCATTCTGTTCTTTTCCTCTATTTCTTTGCATTGATTGCTGAGGCAGGCTTTCTTACCTCTTCTTGCTATTCTTTGGAACTCTGCATTCAGATGCATATATCTTTCCTTTTCTTATTTGCTTTTCACTTCTCTTATTTTCACAGCTATTTGTAGGGCCTCCTCAGACAGTCATTTTGCTTTTTTGCATTTCTTTTCCATGGGGATGGTCTTGATCCCTGTCTCCTGTACAATGTCACGAACCTCATTCCATAGTTCATCAGGCACTCTATCTATCAGATCTAGGCCCTTAAATCTATTTCTCATTTCCACTGTATAATCATAAGGAATTTGATTTAGTTCATACCTGAATGGTTTAGTGGTTTTCCCTACTGTCTTCAATTTAAGTCTGAATTTGGCAGTAAGAAGCCCATGATCTGAGCCGCAGTCAGCTCCTGGTCTTGTTTTTGTTGACTGTATAGAGCTTCTCCATCTTTGGCTGCAAAGAATATAATCAATCTGATATTGGTGTTGACCATCTGGTGATGTCCATGGGTAGAGTCTTCTCTTGTGTTGTTGGAGAGTAGAGTCTCAAAAATACAATATAAAAAAATTGCTAAATTTATAAAAATATATATGAATTTTGCATTAAAAATAGTGTCATTTTTTCAAGGTAATAATAGGTTTTAAAAATGAAATTTAAAGGATTAATAAAGAAGTTAGAAATAAAAATATTTAAAAAATGTAATAATTATAATAGTTAAATATATCTAAGGATTTCTCTGGAGCTATTGAGAGCAGTGTGGGGTCACTTCAGTTTCAGATAGTTCCTTTTTACAACTTATATTCTTCTCAAGGTCTATAGGTGCCTTCCAATGTAGCCAATGCTAACTATAGGGTTTTAATCTGCTGCACCTTTCGCTTCCAAAGCGATTTCTTCTTCTTTGTTTATTTTGGCTTCCTCTGTTTTCAAGTCTCTTCAGTATCTAACTTCCACCCTGACACAAGTGGGTGAAAGTGGTCAGTTATTTAAGGTCACTTGTTCATTTGTGCTGCGGGGAGGGAGGAACACTACAAACAAACATCACTGGCGTGTGTGGGGAGTGCTCGCAGTGTCCAGGCCACACTGGGTTTGCCCCCACTCACAGCGTGTGCGCTTTCCTGTTCCACACTGCTTAGGCTCCAGAATGCCCTGCAAGGGAACTGTCTAAGGCAGGCCCTGGGTTGCATGTACTTCCCAGGTCTAAGCCACTCAGGTTCAGGTTCTTCAGTATACCACAAAGGCACAGACTCGGTTGGGCCTGCGTTTTGTGCCCTTCCAGGTCTGAGCAGCTCAGTCGATCAGGTGCTTGGAGAGCACACACTCCCCAGCTGGTTGGTGCATCTTATCACCTCCCTCGTCCCAGGTGCTCAGTTTCCTGGGTGCTCAGCAGGAGTGCCATCTCAGGTGTGCTGTGTGTCTCCTCTGGGAGCTAATATCTGACTGTGACTCTTCTGGTAGATGTAAACCATCAAAGACCCCAGGAAGACTTGCTTAGCAACTGGGAGCCTGCTTGCATTTTGGTAGAGAATGCTGTTTCTGGGGCTGAGTTTGAACCTTGCCTTCTGGCTCTGGCTGTCGCCTGCCTGCCTCCCTGACTCTGGTGGGGGATGGGCCGGTCTGCTGCCGGCTAGCTCTCCTCTGGTATTTGCTCAGTCCTTTGTTCTGTGAAGGGGCCCACCAGTGCCTTAGGTTGGAGCTTTTTGCGGGAAAGTTCTTTCTCTCTCTCTCTCTCTCTCCTCTTTTTTTCTTGCTCTGGCTATCCCACAGTTTGGGTTGCTATCTCACATAAGCTCCCTCAGATTGCCCTCAAGGCATTCTGGCCTGGTTCTTACCCTAAGCAATGCAGCTCACACCTCCCTGTTCAGCCCCCAGTTGCTGGTGGCTGACACTGAGCGTCTGGGCTACTTCTCCACTGGGAATTGTGGTTAGGCACGTAATCTGTGGGTTTTATTTATTTATTTTCCTCCCGCTTATGTTGCCCTCTGAGATTCCAAATCTCCCCACAGACCCTCCGGTGAGAGGGTTTCCTAGTGTTTAGAAACTTCTTCTCTTTTACAACTCCCTCCCTGGGATTGGTCTCCATCCCTAACTCTTTTGTCTCTCTTTTTTACTTTTATACTTTTCCTACCTCCTTTCGAAGAGAATGGGCTGCCTTTCTTGGTGCCTGGTGTCCTCTGCCAGGGTTCAGAAGTTGTTTTGTGGTATTTGCTCAGCATTCAAATGATCTTTCGATGAATTTGTGGCTCCTTTTCTTACAAGGAGTAGTCTTTTAATTTTATGGTGCAGTCACCATCTACAGTGATTTTGGAGCCCAAAAAACTAAAGGCTATCACTGTTTCCACTGTTTCCCCATCTATTTGCCATGAAGTGATGGGACCAGATGCCATGATCTTAGTTTTCTGAATGTTGAGTTTATAACCAACTTTCTCACTCTCCTCTTTCACTTTCATCAAGAGGCTCTTTCTTCAAGAGTCTCATATGCATATGTTATGTGCATATAAGTTAAATAAGCAGGGTGACAATATATAGCCTTGACAAATTTCTTTCCCAATTTTGAACAAGTCCATTGTTCTTGTTCTAACTGTTGCTTCTTGATCTGTATACAGATTTCTCAAGACAGAGGTCAGGTGGTCTGGTATTCCCATCTTTGCATGAAATGTTCCCTTGGTATCTCTAATTTTCTTGAAGAGATCTCTAGTCTTTTCAATTCTATTGTTTTCCTATATTTCTTTGCATTGATCCCGGAGGAAAGCTTTCTTTTCTCTCCTTGCTATTCTTTGGAATTCTGCATTCAAATGGGTATTTCTTTCCTTTTCTGATTTGCCTTTAGCTTCTCTTCTTTTCTCAGGGATTTGCAAGGTCTCCTCAGACAACTATTTTGCCTTTTTTGCATTTCTTCTTCTTGAGGATGTACTTGATCATTGCCTCCTGTACCATAATACGAACCTCCATCAATATTTCTTCAGGCACTCTGTTTATCACATCTAATACCTTGAATCTATTTGTCATTTCCACTGTATAATCATAAGGGAGTATATTTAGGTCATACCTGAATGTTCTAGTGGTTTTCCCCACCTTCTTCAATTTAAGCCTGAATTTGGCAATAAGGAGTTCATGCTCTGAGCCACAGTCAGCTCCCAGTCTTGTTCTTGCTGACTGAATAGAGCTTCTCCATCTTTGGCTGCAAAGAATATAATCAATCTGATTTCAGTATTTACCATCTGGTGATGTCCATGTGTAGAGTCTTCTGTGTTGTTGGAAGAGGATGTTTGCTATGATCAGTAGGTTCTCTTGGCAAAACTCTATTAGCCTTTGCCCTGCTTCATTTTGCACTTCAAGGCCAAGGCCAAACTACCTGTTACGCCAGGTATCCCTTGACCTCCTTGACTTCCTACTCTTGCATTCCTGTCCCCTGTGGTGAAAAGAGCATTTCTATTGTGGTGTTAGTTCTAGAAAGTCTTGTAGATTTTCATAGAGCTGTACAACTTCAGCTTCTTCAGAATTAGTGGTTGGGGAATAGACTTGGATTACTGTGATATTGAATGGTTTGCCTTGGAAATGATGTGAGATCATTCCATTCTTTTTGAGATTGCACACAAGTACTTCATTTTGGACTCTTTTGTTGACTCTGAGGGCTACTTCATTTTTCTAAGGGATTCTTTCCCAGTGGTAATAGATATCATGGTCATCTGAATTAAATTCACCCATTCTGTTCCATTTTAGTTCACTGATTTATAAAATTGTGATGTTCACTCTTGTTGTCTCCTGTTTGACCATGTTCAATTTATCTTGATTCATGGACCTAACATTCCAGGTTCCTATGCAGTATTGTTCTTAAAGCATCAGACTTTACCTTCACCACCACTGGGTGTTATATCCACTTTGGCTCAGCCTCTTCATTCCTTCTGGAGGTATATCTCCACTTCTCTCCAGTCTTGTATTGGACACCTACCGACCTGAGGAGTTCATCTTTCAGTGTTATATCTTTTTGTCTTCTCATACTGTTCATCAGGTTCTCAAGGCAAGAATACTGAAGTGGTTTGCAATTCCCTTTTCCAGTGGACCACGTTTTGTCACTTAATGTGGATAATCATCTTTTGTACTATAATTTACTAATTTTTGATTTATTATTGTGACTCCAATCTTGCATGTGACAGAATATTTTTCAAAATATTATTTTGTTTCTCTTTCCAGAAATGGCACACTAAAAGGGTGCTTTTTAAGTTAGAATATATTTTTGTTGAAATAACCTGATTTTCCATTTGACAGAGTATTATTTGCAAATGGCAATCTTTTTTAATTAAAATCTTAAATGTTTCTCCATTATCTTTTGAAATGTAATATTGTATAGAATAATTCTGAGATCAACCAGAATTTGTCCTTTTTATAATTCCATTATTTTCTCTATATTCATAAGATTCTTTTTATCACTAAAGTTCAATTTTTTTCAATGTGTATATATATATGTGTTTGAATGCTGGTTTCTTTTTTATTTAATTTTACTTAGTGTCTTGCAGATCACTTAAATATAAGATTTTTTCCATTACATCTTTATATATAGAGATAGATAGATAGATAGTTATCTTTATTAGCATCACCAGTTCCCTGTGTGTTGACTTCTTATTCTCTATCATTCATCTCAACCACCTTTCCTCTAATTTTCATTTTTTTCTCATCTTTTTTTTTTTTTCTAAATTCTGGTCATAGCATCTCAAATTTTCTCTTCATTAGCATTGATTCAGTGTTTTGCATAATGTATGCTGTTCTATGTTGGTTTCTAGGCATTTTCAAAGTCTATTATCACAAAATTCATTTTAATGCAGTTTCTTGGCTATTTTACCTTTTTTCTATTCTTTCCTGTATCAATCAGTTTTGTTTTTGACTTACTCTCCTGTATTTTAATTTTATCTTTTTATCTATTATTTCACAGATACCATTCTTTTTTCATTTTAACTGAGAATACTAAATAACATATGCTTAAAATACACCTTTGTTTCCTGCTGCAGGTTTTACATTTTCTCAAAAATTGTGTTGTTTATCTTTCAGTCCACTTATGTATACATACTTGAATAAGGAATATTTTACTGAGGCCAGAGTTTTGCTTCCTATATAGTATGGATGGATTGATTAATTCTTTCATAATTTTCATCTATCCTGTATAAATGCTCTTTTGTATCTTAAATTTGAAGGGATGTTTACTATTTCAATGATCATCAATAGAACAAAGGAAACACTCTGTTCCCTTAGTTTCACTGCTAAATGATGAAACCATGGTTCCAAAGGATAGGTTTTTATTTGGACCAGGTCTTTCTCCAGAAAAGTTTCTGAATATAGCAGAGAAAAACTTTCACATTTTGAGAGGGAGAGGGATTTGAGGTTCCTCTACAATGCCCTCAATTTTCTAATTGGGACTGGAGGTTTCCAGTACAGCTGCTTTTAATTGTTGCTAATATTGAATATCTAAAGGATGGTGTATTTTTCATCTATCTTTTATAGTCTCAAACATTTACTGGAATATTCACTTTATCTAGTTGAATTTTACAAAACCTAAAGGTCACCTGATGACCCATTTTCTTCCCTAAATTACTCAAGATTTGGATTCATACAGATTAGATTTGTTTAAAATCCATGATCATATACTTCAAAGGACCACTGAATGAAGCCAAGAAATTTCATGTCCCTGTTAAAATGTTTTCTCACTCTTTAAGACAGCTATTTAAAAACTTGTTATTTTTCAAATATATGATATATCCACCAGCTCATTCATTGTCAGCTGAAGTCCTTGTTAAAATTTTATTGAGAAAACAGAAGACATCAGATATTTTCATTTTGCAGCATCAAATGTGAACCTTTATATCCAAATCAGTTTTTCCTTCATGTCAGTTATATCATTTATTGGTTCTACAACCTCAGAAAAATTGCTTAAACTTTCTCTGTCTCACTTTCTTCATCTCTGTAATATGGGAAATAATAGTAGCTATGAAGTTTAAATAAGTAGTGCATGTACAATGCTTGAACAATATCATGACAAGGAGTAGGAGTAAGCACTATATGCTTGTGTATGTTAGCTATCATTGTCATCACATCATCATCATCCTCTCTTTTATATTTGAGGAAATCTCTCTTCTTACATCAAAAGCCTACATCACCTATGTTGTTATCACTCAATCTCACTCAGTCTTCCTTTCTGCAGTGTATTTCCTTTAGCCTATAAAAAGGAAACATTCTAGTATCTATTTTATTGAAGAAAAATACTTCCTTGACACCACATTCCCCTACCTTTTGTTCCATTCCTTTGTTCCTTTTATGCTTTTATTAAAATATTCATGTAGCACAGTGTCATTATTTTATTCATTCATTCATTAACAAGTTCATTGAGTGCCTGTGTTGTACATTGGACTATTGTTTGACAAATATTCAGAAACCTTCCCACCTCCATGGATACAATGTATTCCACTGCTTCACTTATTTGGAGCTATCTTACGACTTACTATGGCCTCTTAGTGAATAGAGTGTCCATTCGTGTCTCATGATTTTGGACATTGCTATGTGAATTACTCTAGCTAATGAGTTATTTGCAGAAATAACACAATCATAGATTTAAAATGTATTTGCATAATTGGACTTGCCCTCTTGCATTTCTGCTAAAGCCATGAAAGGAGTATGCATATTATATCCTGAGACCAAGCTGAACAAAAGACTTATCTGACTGACCTGGACACAAAATACAACCTGGAGTAAAGACCAGCCAAGCCCAATCTATATTTAACCCATAAATACATGAATGAGAAATATATATATATATATATATATATAAATGAAGAGTTTTTAGTGGGGGCTGGGGGTTGTTATGTGGAGAAGGCAATGGCAACCCACTCCAGTGCTCTTGCCTGGAGAATCCCAAGGATGGCAGAACCTGGTGGGCTGCCATCTATGGGGTCACATAAAGTTGGACATGACTGAAGCGACTTAGCAACAGCAGCAGCAGGGGGTTATTATGAGGCATCATCATAGTAAAAATGAACAAATAAAATGGTAATTTGGGTAAAGTGTTATTGTAAAAACACCTTAAGATTTGTGATATTGGTTTTAAGACCAGTAGTGGAACATAAAATATTTCTTATAGGGAAGTGGGAAAACAGCTAGGAAATTGTTGTGTGAACTGGAGAAATGGCAAATAGTTTCATAATAGTAGTGAGTTATTTGGAACAATGACCACCTATAACAATTAAGGCAAGAGATGAGATCAAGGAATAACTGGATAATTTGCAAACACAATTTAGTATAAAGATAGGAAGTCTAGAAATTGATTAATTGAAAATAAAATTTATATTACTCAATCAAAATCACCAGAAAGTATGGGCCAAGAACAAATACAGGGTAAATAACTGTACTGAGATCCAAAATGGTGGAGGAGTAGGTGGACATGGACATTTCTCTCCATGAATATATCAGGAATACAATTCGAGACACAGATCTTGTGGAACACTAGTGGAGAGCCGGCAGGAGCACCTGAGCACCAGAAAAGTATATAGAACCACACAAAACTCAGTAGGACAAAGGAAGGAGGACAAAAAAGAGGAGAGTGAGTAGGACTGGATCTGTACCTGGGGAGTGAGCAAACCGAAGAAGGGGTCAGATCCCCACATCAGGGGAAATATTTGGGACAATGATGCAGCATTTGAGGCTGTTGGAGAATGAAGTAGTCAATCTATGACCATCTGGATGGAATGAGAATCACATAGAAAATCCTTGCCACAGCCATATGTACTCCAGAGAGGGATTCAAGTCCCCTAGAAAGTGCAGCAGCTGTGAGCTGGAGCATAGAGTTTGGAGCACAATACCAGGAAAGGTCTGCTGTTGACTGAGGAGAAACAGCCTGCGGGGACCTGAGGGAGGAGATTACAGTGAGAAATGCTTGTGAAGGAAAGCCAGGCAAACATGGAGACAGGGTGACAGTGCTGAGTCACACACAGTTGGGGGAGCCATCTGTATAGGCTCTCTATCCACATATGTTAGCAGTGGACAACTGAAGAACCCCAGAGAGGATATCCCTTTAAGTGCCTGACATGCCAAACAACAGAGAAGGACTCCTGCCAGAGTGGCCCTTTAAGTGCCTGATGTACTGAACAAAAGAGAAGGACCAGCCAAAGAGGTCCTCTGATTACCAGCTGCTAGAGGCTAGGAAAAGACTCTAATAGGACTGTAGCTCCTGCAGCTGAGGATTGGTGTCCCTGCCGATTTGATGCTGCCAGAGTTCCCACAATACAAGCAGCTGTGCCACATCCACTCTCAGTCCTCACTGAGGGAAGAGCTGACAGAAGCTATAAAAAAAAATAATAGTGCCATACCTCCTATGACAGTAGCCACAAGCACCCCTGCAAATCCAGCATTGCCAGGGTCCCTGTGATCCAAGCTCTTGTGCCACCCATTACACAATCCACACTTGGACAGAGCTGTCAGAAGCTAGAAAAAGTACTGCTGCTGCTGCTGCTGCTAAGTCGCTTTAGTCGTGTCCGACTCTGTGCGACCCCATAGACAGCAGCCCACTAGGCTCCTCTGTCCCTGGGATTCTCCAGGCAAGAATATTGGAGTGGGTTGCCATTTCCTTCTCCAATGCAGGAAAGTGAAAAGTGAAAGTGAAGTCGCTCAGTCATGCCCAACTGTTAACGACCCCATGGACTGCAGCCTACCAGGCTCCTCCATCCATGGGATTTTCCAGGCAAGAGTACTGGAGTGGGGTGCCATTGCCTCCTCCAGAAAAAACACTAAAAGTACCATATTCCCTGCTGTCTTAGCCGCCAGCTCCCCTAAGTATCTGGTACTGTCAGGGTCCCTGTGATCCAAGCAGATGCACCACCTCCACACCTGGTCCTCCCTGGCCCTGTGGACAACTCACACACAGAGGTGGAGACAAATCACAACTGAAACCCAGGGGCAGTGTGGCAAAGTAAGCTACCTCATAACCCTCCCACCAGTGATACAAGCTTCAGATTAATTCCACACAATTAGACATACTTTGTGTCTATGGAACATGTAAAAGGACAATGAGAGGTCCTGCAAAAAGAAAGCACAACAACATTGGCAGATTTAAATAACTCCTGGCAAGAACACACAGGAGTAGAACCAGATTAGAGTCTGAGCTGCCCTCACAACAGGTCCAGAGATCAGCCCAGCATTGGAGGACATCTTAGGGAGGTGAGGTCAGGAAGCAGCAGTTAGAACTGGACATGGAACAACAGACTGGTTCCAAATAGGAAAAGGAGTACGTCAAGGCTGTATATTGTCACCCTGCTTATTTAACTTATATGCAGAGTACATCATGAGAAACACTGGGCTGGAAGAAACACAAGCTGGAATCAAGATTTCCAGGAGAAATATCAATAACCTCAGATATGCAGATGACACCACCCTTATGGCAGAAAGTGAAGAGAAACTAAAAAGCCTCTTGATGAAAGTGAAAGTGGAGAGTGAAAAAGTTGGCTTAGAGCTCAACATTCAGAAAACAAAGATCATGGCATCTGGTCCCATCACTTCATGGGAAATAGATGGGGAAACAGTAGAAACAGTGTCAGACTTTATCTTTTGGGGGCTCCAAAATCACTGTAGATGGTCATTGCAGCCATGAAATTAAAAGACACTTACTCCTTGGAAGAAAAGTTATGACCAACCGAGATAGTATATTCAAAAGCAGAGACATTACTTTGCCGACTAAGGTCGGTCTAGTCAAGGCTATGGTTTTTCCTGTGGTCATGTATGGATATGAGAGTTGGACTGTGAAGAAGGCTGAGCGCCAAAGAATTGATGCTTTTGAATTGTGGTGTTGGAGAAGACTCTTGAGAGTCCCTTGGACTGCAAGGAGATCCAACCAGTCCATTCTGAAGGAGATCAGCCCTGGGATTTCTTTGGAAGGAATGATGCTAAAGCTGAAACTCCAGTACTTTGGCCACCTCATACAAAGTGTTGACTCATTGGAAAAGACTCTGATGCTGAGAGGGATTGGGGGCAGGAGAAGAAGGGGACGACCAAGGATGAGATGGCTGGATGGCATCACTGACTCGATGGACGTGAATCTGAGTGAACGCCGGGAGTTATTGATGGACAGGGAGGCCTGGTGTGCTGTGATTCATGGGGTCGCAAAGAGTCGGACACCACTGAGCGACTGAACTGAACTGACTGAGGGAGGTGAGGTGGACTGTGACTCACAGTGAGGGAAAGGATGCTGACAGCTGACATCCAATAGAAACTTTTATTATAGTTTAATGTGATTGGTGGTTGCTTCTGGATTTTTTCCTTCTTTTTTCATTCTCCCCCACCCCTGTTGCTGTAGTTGTTGATTTTTTTAGTACTATTAAATCTATTTGTGTTTTGAGAATTTTTTTTAAATCACACTTTTTATTTCCTTTAAATACTTCAGCCTCTATGGAGGCCATTTTTTTGGTTTGGCTTTTTCTTTGTTTTTTTGCCTTTAAAAAATTTAATTTAAAAAATCATTATTAATTTTCTACATACACTCTTTGTCTGCTTTTCTTTTTCTTTTCCTGTGGTAGTTATTCTTTAATTTATATAAATCATCTTTATCTACCTACATTTAACTTTGCTTTTCTATTCTATCTTTTCTTATTCTTCTCTTTCTCTCACCATGTTTACTAGTCTGTTTTGTTTTCATTGCTTTATTCCTCAGTTGCCACATTGCTTTGGTTTTGTTTTCCAGCTTATATTTTTAATAAGTTTTGTTTTTAACTGATTAATATCAGTTTTGCTTTCTTTTGCTCAGATCAATCTCTTCTACTTTCTCTTTTTTGGACTATTTTGGTTTTGTTTATGTGTATATATGTGTGTAAATATTCTGTTACTTTTGTTAGTATTTCTCTGATTTTGTTTATGTCATTTGTCTGGGGTTTGTCTTTTGTTTCTTGTTTTAGTTTGCTTGTTTTAATACCCTTTGATGCCATAACGATTTGCCTGTGGAATCAGCTCCCTGGCTATAAATTGGGCCCTGAGCCGTTGGGGTGGGATTGCTGGCAGTTAGATGCTAGACTGCCAGAAAACTCCTAACCCCAAGGAGTATTAATTAGTGAGAACTCCCACAAAGACCTCCACCTGTATACAAGACCCAGTGTCACAAAACTGCTGGAAGCACCCTGTGCAAACAACAAGCAAGACAAAAACACAAATCCAATCATTACCAAACTGGATTACCGCCTCATACAGCTCTGTACTTCAGAGTAAGAAAAAACAACTTACCTCCTCCTGCCAGAGCACAGGCACAAGTCACAACCAACAGAAGCCTACACAAAGCACTGGAACAACCTTACCTACCAAGGGCAAGAAATGAAAAGAAGGAATTTGATTTGAAAGTCTGAGGGAAAAACACAACCCCAACAAAATGAAAAGGAAACAGGCAAACTACCTGAAAAATAATTCAGAATAATGATAGTAAAGACTTTCCAAAACCTCAAAAATAGAATGGAGAAAATGCAGGAAGGAATCAACACAATTAACACAATTACTAACAACATAGATGAAATAAGGAATAAACAATCAGAGGTGAATAACACAATTGCTGAAATTAAAAATACTCTAGAAGGAACAAATAGTAGGTTAACAGAAGCAGAAGAATGGATAAGTGAACTGGAAGATAGAATGGTGGAAGTAATTGCTGAAGAGTAGAATAAAGGAAAAATCATGAAAAGAATTGAGGATAGCCTAGGAGACCCCTGGAACACTAATAAAAATACCAGTATTCAAGTTATTGGGGTCCCTGAAGAAGAAGAAAAAAGAAAAGCAGTGAGAACAATTTTTAAGAGATTATAGTTGAAAGTTTCACCAGCATGACAAAGGAAATAATCAATCAAGTCCAAGAAGCACAGACAGTTCCAAATAGTATAAACCCAAGGAGAAAAATATCAAAACAAAAACTAACCAAACTAACAGATTAAACACAAAGAAAGAATATTAAAAGCAGCAAGCAACATACAAGGGCAAACCCATAGGTTTAACAGCTGACCTTTTAGCAGAAACTCTGCAGGCCAGAAGAGATTGGCAGGGTATATTTAAAATGCTGAAATAAAAAAATCTACAATGAAGATTACTCTGCCCGGCTACTCTACGATCTCATTCAAAACTGATGGAGAAATCAAAAACTTTACAGATAAGCAAAAGTTAAGAGAATTTAGCACCACAAAACCAACTTTGTAACACATATGAAAGGACTTATATAGGTGGTAAACACAAGAGAAAAAAAAGAGACCAATAAAATAAATCCACAGCAATTTTTAAAATTCCAATAGAAACATATATATCAATAACTACTTTTAATGTGAATGGATTAAGTGCTCCAACCAAAAGATACAGATTGGCTTAGTGGATACAAAAACAAGACCCAAACATATGCTGTCTGAAAAAAAAAACACTTCAGACCTACAGACACATGCAGACTGAGAGGAAAAGGATGGAAAAAGATATTCCATGCAAATGGAAATCAAAAGAAATTTAGAGTGGCATTTCTCATTTCAGATGAAATAGACTTTAAAATAAATAATATTGCAAGAGATAAAGGACACTACATAACGACTGAGGCATCAATTAAAGAGGAAGGCATAACAATTGTAAACATTTGTGTACCCAATATAAGAGCACCTCAATACATAAGGAAAATACGAACGGACATAAAAGGGAAAAATTGACAGCAACACAATAATATTAGGGGACTTTAATATCCCACTTACATGAATGGACAGATCATCAAAACAGAAAATTAATAAGGAAGCACTGCTGCTGCTGCTGCTGCTGTTGCTGCTAAGTCGCTTCAGTTGTGTCTGACTCTGTGTGACCCCATAGATGGCAGCCCATCAGGCTCCACCGTCCCTGGGATTCTCCAGGCAAGAACACTGGGGTGGGTTGCCATTTCCTTCTCCAATGCATGAAAGTGAAAAGTGAAAGTGAAGTTGCTCAGTTGCGACCCCATGGACTGCAGCCCACCAGGCTCCCCTGTCCATGGGATTCTCCAGGCAAGAGTACTGGAGTGGTGTGCCATTGCCTTCTCCAAGGAAGCACAAACCTTAAAAGAAACATTAGACCAAATGGACATAATTGATATCTTCAGGACTTTCCACCCAAATTCAGAATACACTTTCTTCTCAAGTATACACAGAACATTCTCCAGGATAGACCACATGTTGGGTCACAAATTAAACCTCAGTATTTTCAAAAAAAATTGAAATCATCAGGCATCTTTTCTGACCACATTGCTATGAGACTAGATATCAATTACAACAATAAAAACATAAGCACATGCAGATTAAATGATGTGTTTCCAAATAATGAACAGGTTAATGAAGAAATCAAAGGAATATCAAAAAAATTCTAGAAACAAATGACAAGGGAAACATGACAACTCAAAACCTATGGGATGCATCAAAAATACTTCTACAGGTAAGTTTATAGCAATACAATCCTACCTCAAGAAACAAGAAATAGACAACCTAACTTTACATCTAAAACAACTGGAAAAAGAAGAAAACAAACCCAAAGGTAGTAGAAGGAAAAAAGTGATAAAGATCAGAGAAGAAATTAAAAAGAAATGAAGGAAAAATAATAAAGATTAATAAAACTAAAAGCTGATTCTTTGAGAAGATATACAAAATCAACAAGTCATTAGCCAGATTCATAAAAAAAAAATGGAAAAAGAATCAAATAAACAAAATTAGAAACAAAAATGGAGAGGTTACAACAGATAATGAAGAAATATAATGAATCATAGGAGACTACTGCAAGCAACTGTAAGCCAATAAAATGGACAAGTTGGAAGAAATGGATAGATTTTTAGAAACTTAAATCTTTCAAGACTGAGCCAGGAAGAAACAGAAATTCTGGAAAAAGCCAATTGCAAGCACTGAAATCAAAACTGTGATAAAAAATCACCTCCCCCCAAAGCTCAGGAACTCGAATTCTGTCTAACATTTAGAGAAAAACTAATCCTTATCCTTCTAAAATGCTTTCAAAAAATTGCAAAGGAAAGAACATTTAGGATCTCATTCCCCAAGGCCATCATCCCCCTAATACAAAAACCAGACAAAGACAATACAAAAAAAAAAAAAAAAAAGAAGAAGAAGAAAGAAAGAAAATTCCAGGGCAATATCACTGATCAACATAGATGCAAAACTCTCAGCAAACTTCGAGCAAACAGAATTCAACAACATATTGAAAGGATCATACACCATGATCAAGTCAGGTTTATCCCAGTGATGCAAAGATTCTTTTATATGTGCAAATCAATCAATGTGATGCATCATATTAACAAACTGAAACATAAAAACCATATGACAACCTCAATAGATGCAGAAAAGCTTTCAACAAAATTCAACACTCATGTATAATTACAAAAACTCTTCAAAAAATGAACATAGAAGAAACCTACCTCAACATAATAAAGGCCATATATTATAAACCCACAGCAAACATTTATTCTCAATGGTGAGAAGTTAAAAGTATTCCCTCTAAGATCAGGAACAAGACAAGGGTGCCCACTCACACCGCTATTATTCAACATAGTTTGGAAGTCCTAGCTACTGCAGTTAGAGAGGAAAAAGAAATAAAAGGAATGCAGATAGGCAAAGAAGTAAAACTCTCACCATTTTCAAATGATGTGATACTATATAGAAAATCCTAAAGATACTATCAAAAATTAGTAGAGCTAAACAGTGAATTTGGCAAAGCTGAAGGATGAAAAATCAATAAACAGAAATCACTCGCATTCCTATACCCTAAAAATGAAGTATCAGAAAGAGAAATTAAAGTATCAATCCCATTGACCATAATAAGAAAAAGAATAAAATATTTTGACATACACCTACCTACCTGAGGAGACAAAAGAGTTGTATACACAAAACTATAAGACACTGATGAAAGAATCAAAGATGATATAAATAGATAGAGACATATTCCATGCTCCTGGGTTGGAAGAATCAATATTTTGAAAATGAATATAATGTAATCTACAAATGTAATCTACAAATGTAATCTACAAGTTCATTTCAATGCAATCCCTATCAAATAATCAATGGCTTTTTTCACAGAACTAAAGCAAAAAAAAAAAAAAAAAAAGTATGCACTTCATTTTAAAAAGACCCTAAATAGCCAAAGTAATCTTGAAAAAGAAGAATGGAGCTGGAGATTCAACCTTACTGACTTCAGACTATACTACAAATCTGTAGTCATCATGACAGTATGGAACTGGCACAAAAACAGAAATATATACCAATGGAACAAAATAAAAAGCCCAGAAATAAACCCACACACCTATGGATACCTTATTTTTGACAAAGGAGAGAAGAATATACAAGGGGGCAAATATAGCGTCCTCAATAAGCAGTGCTGGGACGACTGGATGCCTACATATTAAAGCATGAAATTAGACTGCTTCCTAACAGCATGCACAAAGATAACCTCAAAATGTATTAAAGACCTAAATATAAGACCAAAAACTATAAAACTCTTATAGGAAAACATAAGTAGAACACCCTATGACATCTATCACAGGAAAATTCTCTATGATCCGCCTCCTAGAGTAATGGAAATAAAAACAAAAATGAACAAATGGGACCTAATTAAACTTAAAAGCTATTGCACAACAAAAGAAATTATTAACAAGATGAAAAGAAAACCCTCAGAAAGGGGAAAAAATAACAAATGAAACACTGATAAAGGGTTAATTTTCAAAATATAGAAGCAGCTCATACAATCAATACAGGAAAAACGAACAACCCAACTAAAAAGTGGGCAAAAGACCTAAATAAACATTTCTGAAAGAAGACATACAGATGGCTAATAAACACATGAAAATATGTTCAACATCACTCATTATTAGAGAAATGCAAATCAATATTACAATGATATATTATCTCACACCGGTCAGAATGGCCATCATCAAAAACTGCACTGTTGGTGGGAATGTAAATTGATGCAGTTGATGGAGAACAGTGTGAAGATTCCTTAAAGAACAAGGAATGAAACCATCATATTAATCAGCAATCCCACTAATAGGCATGTACCCTGAGGAAACAAAAATTGCAGCTCTACTTACAATAGGCAGAACATGGAATAAACGTAGGTATCCATCAACAGATGAATGGAAAAAGAAACTTTGGTATACATACACAATGGAATATTCAGTTCAGTTCGGTCGCTCAGTCATGTCCAACTCTTTGCAAACCCATGAATCGCAGCAGGCCAGGCCTCCCTGTCCATCACCAACTCCCGGAGTTCACTCAGACTCACGTCCATTGAGTCAGTGATGCCATCCAGCCATCTCATCCTCTGTCGTCCCCTTCTCCTCCTGTCCCCAATCCCTCCCAGCATCAGAGTCTTTTCCAGTGAGTCAACTCTTCGCATGAGGTGGTCAAAGTACTGGAGTTTCAGCTTTAGCATCATTCCTTCCAAAGAAATCCCAGGGCTGATCTCCTTCAGAATGGACTGGTTGGATCTCCTTGCAGTCCAAGGGACTCTCAAGAGTCTTCTCCAACACCATAGTTCAAAAGCATCAATTCTTCAGTGCTCAGCCTTCTTCACAGTCCAACTCTCACATCCATACATGACCACATGAAAAACCATAGCCTTGACTAGACGGACCTTAGTCGGCAAAGTAATGTCTCTGCTTTTGAATATACTATCTCGGTTGGTCATAACGTTTCTTCCAAGGAGTAAGCGTCTTTTAATTTCATGGCTGCAATCACCATCTGCAGTGATTTTGGAGCCCCAAAAAATAAAGTCTGGCACTGTTTCCACTGTTTCCCCATCTATTTCCCTGAAGTGATGGGACTGGATGCCAGGATCTTCGTTTTCTGAATGTTGAGATTTAAGACAACTTTTTTCACTCTCCTCTTTCACTTTCATCAAGAGGCTTTTTAGTTCCTCTTCACTTTCTGCCATAAGGGTGGTGTCATCTGCATATCTGAGGTTATTGATATTTCTCCTGGAAATCTTGATTCCAGCTTGTGTTTCTTCCAGCCCAGTGTTTCTCATGATGTACTCTGCATATAAGTTAAATAAGCAGGGTGACAATATACAGCCTTGACGTACTCCTTTTCCTATTTGGAACCAGTCTGTTGTTCCATGTCCAGTTCTAACTGTTGCTTCCTGACCTGCATACAGATTTCTCGAGAGGCAGGTCAGGTGGTCTGGCCATAAAAAGGAATGTATTTGGGTCAGTCATAGTGAGGTGGATGAACCTAGAGCATATTATACAGAGTGAAGTAGGTCAGAAAGATAAAAAAACTGATATCATGTACTACCCACCTACCTACCTACCTATCGAAGTCGCTCAGTCGTGTCTGACTCTTTGAGACCTCATGGACTGTAGCCTATCAGGCTCCTCCATCCAAGGGATTTTTCCAGGCAAGAGTGCTGGAGTGGATTGACATTTCCTTCTCCAAATATCATGTACTAGGGTCTATATGTGGAACCTAGAAAGATGGTACTTGGAGAAGGCAATGGCACCCCACTCCAGTACTCTTGCCTGGAAAATCCCATGGATGGAGGAGCCTGGTAGGCTGCAGTCCATGGCGTCGTTAAGAGTCAGACACGACTGAGTGACTTCACTTTCACTGTTCACTTTCATGCATTGGAGAAGAAAATGGCAACCCACTCCAGTGTTCTTGCCTGGAGAATCCCAGGGACGGGGGAGCCTGATGGGCTGCTGTCTATGGTGTCACACAGAGTCGGCCATGACTGAAGTGACTTAGCAGCAGCCACAGCAGCAGAAAGATCGTACTGATGAACCTATTTGCAGGTGGCAGAGTAGAAAGACGTGCCCTCATCTTCTCCTGCAAGAACTCCAAAATTGCAACTAGCTGCTGAACAACCATCAACAGGAGAATGCTGAATCCCACCAAAAAAAGATATCCCACATAGAAGGACCAAGGAGAAGTCCCAACAAGATGGTAGGAGAGGCAAAATCACATTTAGAATCAAACTCCATATCTTCCAGAGACGCTTGGAGGGCTAAAACAAAATCTTGTGTGCACCAGGACCCAGAGACCAGAAACCCCACAAAAGACTGAGCCAGACCTGTCTTCAAGTATTTGGGTATCTCCTGTGGAGACACAGATCACCAGTGGCCACTGTGGAGATAGGGGGTCTGGCTGCAAAAGACCTGGGAGGTGCTGCATGTGGCATAAATCCTCTTGGAGGAGGTCAATATTAGCCCCACTATAGATCCACAAAGCAGATGACCCACAAACTGGAAAACAATTATATCAAAGAAGTTCTCACACTGTGTCAAAATTATAGGCCCCACTATAGGGTCCCCAAACTGAGGATCTGGCAAAGGGACTGAGAACCTCCAGGAAACTTGACTTTGAAGGCTAGTGAGATTTGACTACAGAACTTCCAAATGACTGTGAAAACAGACTGCTGGGAGACAGAAACAAAACTTTCTGTGCACCAAGACCCAGGAGAAAGGAGCAGTGACCACACAAGAGACTGAGCCAAAACTGCCTGTGAATGTCCATGCATCTCTGGCAGGGGTGTGAGTTGACAGTGGCCTGCCACAAGGTCAGGGGCATTGAATAAAACAGTTCAAGGAGCCAAGGGGTGGTGATGGCATTAGTATTTTTCCTAGCATAGTTTGGCCTCAGGCAAAACTACAGGGAGGGAACACATCCCCACCATTCAACAAAAAATTGGATTAAAGATTTACTGAGCAAGGCCCCGCCCATCAGGGCAAGTCCAAGATTCTCCCACAGCCAGTACCCCCCATTGGGAAGCTTCCACAAGCCACTTGCCCTTATCCATCAGAAGGCAAACAGAATAAAAACTACAATCACAGAAAGCTAACCAAACTGATCACATGGATCAGAGCCTTGTCTAACTCAAGAAAACTATGGGCTATGCTATGTAGGGCCACCCAAGACAGACGGGTCATGGTAGAGAGTCCTGACAAAATGTGGTCCACTGGAGAAGGGAATGTCAAACCAGTTCACTATTTTCACCTTGAAAACTCCATGAAGAATATGAAAAGACAAAAAGATATGACACTGAAAGATGAACTCCACAGGTTGGTAGATGCTCAAAATGCTATTGGAGAACAATAAGGAAATACCTCCAGAAGGCATGGAGAGGCTGAGCCAAAGCAAAAACCAACACCCAGTTCTAGATGTGACTAGTGACAGAAGTAAAATCCAAGAACAACATTGCATAAGAACCTGGACTGTTACATCCATGAATCAATGTAAATTGAAAGTGGTCAAACAGGAGATGGCAAGAGTGAACATCAAAATTTTAACAATCAGTGAACTAAAATGGAGCAGAATGGGCAAATTTAACTCAGATGACTATTACATCTACTACTGTGGCCAAGAATCCCTAACAAGAAATGGAGTAGGGCTCATAGTCAACAAAAGAGTTCAAAATGCAGTCCTTGGGTGCAGTCTCAAAAACAACCCAATGATTTCTGTTCGTTTCCAAGGCAAACAATTCAATATCACAGTAATCCAAGTCTATGCCCCAACCACTAATGCCAAAGAAGCTGAAGTTGAACAGTTCTGTGAAGACCTACAAGACTTTCTAGAACTAACACACACACACACACACACACACAAAGGTCTTTCCATCATAGGGGACTGGGATGCAAATGTGGGTAGTCAAGATACCTGGACCAATAGTCAAGTTTGGCCTTGGAGTACAAAATGAAGCAGGGCAAATGTTAACAGGGTTTTGCCAAGAGAATGCAATATTCATAGCAAACACCCTCTTCCAACAACACAAGAGAAGCCTCTACACAAGGACATCAACAGATGGTAAATACTGAAATCTGAATGATTATATTCTTTGCAACCAAAGATGGAGAAGCTCTATACAATCAGCAAAAACAAGACCAGGAGCTGACTATGGCTCAGATCATGAACTCCTTATCGTAAAATTCAGACTTATAATGAAGAAAATGGGGAAAACCACTAGACCATTCAGGTATGACCTAAATCAAATAGCTATTATTATACAGTGGAAGTGACAAATAGATTCAAGGGATTAGAACTGATAGAGTGCTTGAAGAACTACGGACAGATGTTCAAAACATTGTACAGGAGGCTATGATTGAAAACAATCCCCAGGTAAAAAAATGCAATAAGGGAAAATGGCTGTCTGAGGAGGACTTACAAATAGCTGATAAATGGAGAGAAGCAAAATGCAAAGGAGAAAGGAAAGATATACCCATCTGAATGCATATTTCCAAAGAAAAGCAAGAAGAAATAAAAAAGTCTTCCTCAGTGATCAATGGAAAGAAATACAGGAAAATATTAGAAAAGGAAAGACTAGAGATATCTTCCAGAAAATCAGAGACACTAAGGGAACGTTTCATCCAAAAAGGGGCACAATGAAAGACAGAAAGAGTATGGACCTAACAGAAACGGAAGATACTAAGAAGAGGTGGCAAGAATAAACAAAAGAACTCTGCAACAAATATTTTCATGACCTAGATAACCATGACTGTGAGATCACTCCACTAGAGCCAGACACCGTGAAGTGCGAGATCAAGTCGGCCTTAAGAAGCATCACTATGAACAAAGCTAGTGGAGGTGATAGAATTCCAGCTGTGCTATTTCAAATCCTAAAAGATGGTTCTGTGAAAGCGCTGCCTTCAATATGCCAGCAAATTTGGAAAACTCAGGAGTGGTCATAGGATTGGAAAAGGTCAGTTTTCATTTCAATCCCAAAGAAAGGCAATGGCAAAGAATGCTCAAACTACCACACAATTACACTCGTTTCAGATACTAGCAAAGTAATGGCTCCAAATTCGCCAAGCTAGGCTTCAGCAGTACATAAGCTGAGAACTTCCACATGTTCACGGTGGATTTGGAAAAGGCAGAGGAACCAGAGATCAAATTGCCAACATCTGTTGGATCATCGAAAAAGCAAGAGAGTTCCAGAAAAACATCTTCTACTTCATTGGTTATGCTAAAACCTTTGATTGTGTGGATCACAATAAACTGTGGAAAAATTCTTTAAGAGATGGCAATGGCTGACCACCTTACCTGCCTCCTGAGAAATCTGTATGCAGGTCAAGAAAAAAGTTAGAACCAAACATTGAAGCATGAACTGGTTCCAAATTGGGAAAGGAGTGTGTCAAGGTTGTATATTGCCACCCTGTTTATTTAACTTCGATGCAGTGCACATCATGTGAAATGCTGGGCTGGATGAAGCTCAAACTGGAATAAAGATTGCCAGGAGAAATATCAATAATCTCACATAAGCAGATGACACCACCCTTATGGCAGAAAGCAAAGAGGAACCAAAGAGCCTCTTGATGAAAGTGAAAGAGGAGAGTGAAAAAGCTGGCTTATGTTCAACATTCAAAAAAAGAAGATCATGGCATCTGGTTCCATTTCTTCATGGCAAATTGATGGGGAAACAATGGAAACAGTGAGAGAATTTGGGGGGGGGGGTCCAAAATCATTGCAGATGGTGGCTGCAGGCATGCAATTAAAAGACACTTGCTCCTTGGAAGAAAAGCTGTGACAAACCTAGATTGCAGATTAAAAAAGCAGACATTACTTTACCAACAAAGGTCCATCTAGTCATAGCTATGGTTTTTCCAGTAGTTATGTATGGATGTGAGAGTTGGACCAAGAAGAAAGCTGCACTGAAGAACTGATGCTTTTGAACTATGGTGTTGGAGAAGACTCTTGAGAGTCCCTTGGACTGCAAGATTAAACCTGTGAATCCTAAAGAAAATCAGTCCTGAATGCTCATCAGAAGGATTCATGCTGAAGCTGAAGCTACAATACTTTGGCCACTGATGCAAAGAACAGACTCACAGGAAAAGACCATGATTCTGGGAAAGACTGAAGGCAGGAGGAGAAGGGGATGACAGAGGATGAGATGGTTGGATGGCATCACTGACTCAGACATGAGTTTGTGATATCTCCGGGAGTTGGTGATGGGCAATGGAAGCCTGGTGTGTTGCAGTCCATGGGGTCGCAAAGAGTCAGACACCACTGAGTGACTGAACTGAACTGAATGTAAACACAAACAGTGAGAACAGACTTGTGAACACAACTGGGTGGATGTAGGACAGAGAGCATACTATGTATGGAGAGAGTAACATGGAACTATACATTACAATATGTAAATTACATAACTAATGGAAATTAGCTGTATGACTTAGGGAAATCAAACCAGGTGTCTGCAACCACCTAGAGGGGTGGGATGAGGAAGGAGGCGAGAAGGAGGGTCAAATGGGAGGGGACATGGGTAAATCAATGGCTAATTCATGTTGATGTTTGGTAGAAACCAACATAATTCTGTAAAGCAGTTATCCTGCAATTAAAAATACATAAAATTTAAAAAATATAACTGTACTATAAGTGCCTTTGTCAAGAAAATTTTCAGGAGGGAAGCTAGTATATATCTTGGACAAATAAAAAGCTCATCAAAAAATTTAAAGTAGTATTCTGATAAACCTGCTCTTAAAAATAAGCATATATCTCCCATATGGATTGCATGTTGATTTCATGATGTAAATGTAAACAGTTCAGACCATGGTCAAGATGAAGTTAGCAATGGTTTATCAAAAGCAGCCAAAATTCCTTAATATTTAAGTCATCTCTTGAGAGCTGATATAAGCTGGCTTCAGCACAACACTGATAAGTGTATAGTCCAAAAGAAGATGACGTACTCAGTGTCTTAAACTGCCAACCTGTTTTTAACAGAAGCTATATTTATATTGCTTTTGACAAAGCATGACAATTACAGTTTCTACACATCACCAGAAACACTTTATTTTTCCCTTTCATGATAATGATGATCATACTAGTGGGTGTGAAGTAGTGTCAGATTGTAGTTTTGAAGAGTATTTCCATAAGGGTTAATGATATAGTGAATTTTCTCATCTCAGTTCAAAAACATCAGTTCAGTGCTCAGCCTTTTTTATGCTCCAACTCTCACATCTATACATGACTACTGGAAAAACCATAACTTTGAAAATACTGGTATCCATTGGAAAAGCAATGCCTCTGCTTTTTAATATACTATCTAGGTTGGTCATAGCTTTTCTTCAAGGAACAAGACTATTTTAATGTCATGGGTGCAATCAGCATCTGCAGTGATTTTGGAGCCCAAGAAAATTAAGTCTGTCATTGTTTCCATTGTTTCCCCATCTATTTGGCATGAAATGATGGGACCAGATGCCATGATCTTTGTTTTTTGAATGTTGTGTTTTAAGCTGGCTTTTTTCCTCTCTTTCACCTTCATCGAGAGGCTCTTTAGTTCCTCTTCACTTTCTGCCATAAGGGTGGTGTCATCTGCATATCTGAGGTTATTGATATTTCTCGTGGCAATTTTGATTTCAGCTTGTGCTTCATCCAGCCTAGCATTTTGCATGATGTACTCTGCATATAAGTTAAATAAGTAGGGCAACAATATACGGTCTTGACGTACTCCTTACCCAATTTGCAACCAGTTCATGTTCCTTGTCCAGTTCTAATAGTTGCTTCTTCACTTGCACACAGGTTTCTCAAAAAGCAGGTAACATAATCTGGTATTCTCATCTCTTTAAGAGTTTTCCAGTCTGCTATGATCCACACAGTCAAAGGCTTTAGCATAGACAATGAAGTAGAAGTAGATATTTTTTTCTGGAATTATCTTACTTTTTCTATGATCCAATGGATGTTGACAATTTGATTTCTCTGATTCTCTGATTCCTCTGCCTTTTCTAAATCCAGCTTGAATATGTGGAAGTTCTCAATTCACATGCTGTTGAAGCCTAGCTTGAAAAATTTTGAGCATTACTTTGTTAGCATCTGAGATGAGCGCAATTGTGAGGTAGTTTAAAAATCCTTTGGCATTGCCTTGATTTGGGGTTGGAATGAAAACTGACCTTTTCTAGTCCTGTGGTCACTCCTGGGTTTTCCATCACCTCCACTAGCTTTGTTCATGATGATGCTTTCTAAGGCCCACTTGACTTTGCACACCAAGATATCTGGTTCTAGGAGTGTGATCACACCATCACGGTTATCTGGTTCATGAAGATCTTTTTTGTATATTTCTTCTGTGCATTCTTGCCACCTCTTCTTAATATCTTCTGTTTCTGTTAGATCCATAAAATTTCTGTATTTTATAGTGCCTATCTTTTCATGAAATATTCCCTTAGTGTCTCTGATTTTCTTGAAGAGATCTCTAGTCTTTCCTATTCTATTGTTTTCCACTATTTCTTTATGTCCATAACTTAAGAAGGCTTTCTTATCTCTTCTTGCTATTCTTTGGAACTGTGCATTCAGATGGATATATCTTTCCTCTTCTCCTTTGCCTTTCACATCTTTTCTCAGGTATTTGTAAGGCCTCCTCAGACAGCCATTTTGCCTTTTTGCATTTTTTCCTCTTTGGTATGATATTTACCATCACATGCTGTACAATGTTACAAACCTCTGTCCATAGTTCTTCAGGCACTCTGTCTATCAGATCTAAGCCCTTGAATCTATTTGTCACTTCCACATAAGGCTTTTGATTTAGGTCATACCTGAATGGTCTTGTGGTTTCCCCCATTTTCTTCAGTTTAAGTCTGAATTTGGCAATAGGGAGCTCATGATCAGAGCCACAGTCAACACCCAGTCTTCTTTTTGCTGACTATACAGAGTTTCTCCATTTTTGAGTACAAAGATTTTGGCATTGACCATCTGGTGATGTCTATGTCTAGAGTTGTCTTTTGTGTTGTTGGAAGAAAGTCTTTGCTATGACCTGTGTGTTCTCCTGGCAAAACTCTGTTAGCATTTGCCCTGCTTCATTTTGTACTCCAAGGTCAAACTTGCCTGTTACTCCAGTTATCCCTTGACTTCCTACTTTTGGATTCCAGTCCCCTATGATGAAAAGGACATGTCTCTTTGGTGTTAGTTCTAGAAGGTCTTGTAAGTCTTAATGGTAGCATTCAACTTCAGCTTCTTTGGCATTAGTGGTTGGGGCATAGACTTGGATTACTTTAATATTGAATGGTTTACCTTGGAAATGAACAGATAACACTGTCATTTTTGAGACTGCACCCAAGAACTGCATTTCAGACTCTTCTGTTGAATATGAAGTCCACACCATTTCTTGTTAGGGATTGTAGTCCACAATAGTAGATATAATGGTCATCTGAATTAAATTCACCCATTCCTGTCTATTTTAGTTCACTGGTCCTAAAATGTCAATGCTCACTCTTGCCTTTTCCTGTTTGACCACTTCCAATTTACCTTGATTCATGGACCTAAAATTCCAGGTTTCCATGCAATAGTGTTCTTTACCGCACCAGAATTTACTTCCACTACCAGCCACATTCAAAACTTGGCATTGTTTTTTCTTTGGCTCAGTCTCTTCATTCCTTCTGGAGCTATTTCTCCACTCTTCTCCAGTAGCATACTGGACACCTACCAATCTGTGGAGTTCATCTTTCAGTGTCATATCTTTTGTTTTGTTTTGTTTGATTAAAATAGCTTTCACATAATTTTTGAACTTGGATATAAGAATTCTCCAACTTTAGTCTTCTTTTTCAAGATTGATTTGGCTTTCCTAAGTCAACTGATACTTCATATAAATTTTAGTATGGGTTTTTATGTTTCTTCAAGAACGCTGTTGCAAATTCATGGAATCTATAGATTGCTTTGATCATCAACTTCTTCATGATATTAACTTCAACTCCATGGATACAGGTGTCTTTCTATTTATGTAAGTTATTTTCAATATCTTTCAACACTTTTATAGCTTTTATTGCACAAGTCTTTTGCCTGTCTTATTAACTATTTCTAAGAATGTCATTTCATTCTACTGTAAATCAATTTTTTTCTTAATTTCTTTTTTGCATCATTCATTGTTCTTCAAGTTTCTTTGTGGATTATTTACATTTTCTAAATATAAAATAATGTCACCTAAGGACAGGAATAATTTTTCTCTTACTTTTAAACTCTAAATGACATTTATTTCATTTTTGCCTGCTTTTTCTGGCTAAAATTTCAAATATTATGTTAAGTAGAATTAGCAAGATTATCTTTATCTTAGAGGAAAAATTTTCAGATTATCATCATTAAGTATGATATTAACTTTGGACTTTTATATATGACTTTATCATGTTGAGAATTTCCCTCCTATTCCTAGTGTGACTAGTATTTTTTATCTTGAAAGGTTGTTGAATTTTGTCAATCTTTTTCCTTTTTTTTTTTCCTTGAAGTAGGATTGACATGCATTATTGTGTTAGCTTGAGGTGTACTACACAGTGATTTGACATTTGTATACATTGTGAAATGACCACTATAAGTAAATCTAACAAGCATCTGTTCCCATAGAAAGTTGTTACAATATTATAGTAGTTCTTAGATGTTATTACAAAATATTGAGTATAGATCCCCCTTCTATATGGTAAGTTCCTGTTGGTTATCTAGTTTGTACATAGCAGTTTGTATATGTTAAATCTAAACTCCTAATTTTTCACCTCCCCCTTCCCCTTTTGTAAGCATAAGTTTGTTTTCTATTTCTGTGGGTGGGTCTATTTCTATTTTGTAAATAACTTTACTTATATCATTTTAAAAAGATTCCACATATAAGTGATATAATATGATATATGTCTTTCAGTCTGCGTTACTTCTCCTTACATGATAAACTGTATGTCCATCTATGCTGCTGCAAGTGGCATTATTTCATTCTTTTGTATGGTTGAGTAATATTCCATTGTGTATCTGTGTCTGCATGCTTGTATTTACCGTGTATTCTCTATCCATTCATCTGTCAACAGACATTTAGTTTGCTTCCATGTCTTGGCTTTGGAAATAATGCTGCAATGAACATCGGGGTGCATGCAACTTTTCCAGTTATGGTTTTCTCTTAATATATGCCAAGAAGTGAAATTACAGGATCAAATGGTAGCTTTAATTCTAGTTTCTTGAGGAATCTCCATACTATTCTCCACAGTTTCTGTGCCTATTTATACTTCCACCAACAGTGTATAAAGGTTCCTTGTTCACCACAACCTCTCCAGCATTTATAATTTGTAGACTTTTGATGATGGTCATTCTGACTTGTGTGAGGTGATAATTCATTGTAGTTTTGATTTGCATTTCTCTAACTAGTGATGTTGAGCATCTTTTCATGTGCTTTTTGGCCATCTATATCTCTTCTTTAGAGAAATGTCTGTTTAGATATACTGCCGATTTTTAATTGTTTTTTTTTTAAATATATATATTCAGCTAAATGAGCTATTTGTATATTTTGTAGCTTAATACCTTGTTAGTTGAATAATTTGCAAATATTTTCTTATATTCTGTAGGTTGTCCTTTCATTTTGTTTACAGTTTGCTTTGCAAAAACTTTTATGTTTAACTAGGTCCTGTTTTTTTTTATTATTTTTTTTTAATTTTCATTACTCTAGGAGATGAATTAAAAAATATATTGTTGCAATGTATGTCAAAAAGTGTTTTGGCTTTGTTTTCCTCTAAGAGTTTTATAGTATCTGGTCTCACATTTAGGTCTTTAATCCATTTGAGTTTATTTTTGTTTGTGGCATCAGAGATGTTCTAATTTCATTCTTTTTCATGTAGATGCCCAGTTTTCTCAGCACCCTATCAGAGATAGGGTCTGAACCCAAGTTACTAGAGTAGAAGCCCTGAGGCTCTGGCCCAAGCTATCTCTGTGTTTCTTTTAAGGGTATGTTTTCCTCTCTTCCCACATCAGGACACTTGCCACAGAGGGAAAGAATGCTGAAGCTTTCCTCCAGTGCAAGCTCTTGGCTTGTGTCAGCCATAGATGGAAGTCTGAGCTGTCTCCAATGTGCTCCTGTGTAGATGCCAGTGTTTGCTTCCCTTGCTTCACTCAGAGGTAGCCTCAAATTTAAATCCCCTTTATCCCTTGCAACCAATCACTGCTGCCAGTGTCACTTGTCCTACCTTATTGTGGGGCCACATTGCAGGGTCTTCAGGGCCTGCATGAACTTTCAGCATGTATTGGGATATGAGATGTGGAGGAGCAGCTACTGTTAGAATACGTGACAAGAATGGCTGCTACTGCTCCACCCAGTCTCGCTCTAGGACCTGGTCACCTCTGTGTCTCATAGTTGACTCTTCTTTTCAGTCATGTCTACCTCTGATCTAGTGTTGTGCTGTGACATGAAGCAAAGGAAGGGTAGTTATAAAGCTTGCTTCACTCAGGCTAGTGAGCACTCTGAGACAGTGACAGGAAACCCAAAAGCAACAAGAGGAGAACTCTCCCTGTCTTACCTTGGAGGCAAGCCAGCAAATACACTTTTCATGGAAGAATCCAAACCTCCCATTGTCTTCCTGTTAAAAGTCTTAGCTGTCCTTCAACCAGCCAGGGGTATTCATCTCCCCAGTGTCAGACCCCAAGACTACAGTATTCAATATGTGTTTTTCACTGTTAATCCAAACGGTGCATGTTGCCTGTGTAACCTCCCTTTTTCTCTGAGTCCACTTCTAGGGGCACAGGTCCCAACTCAACAACTACTTTTATTCCCTTCCTACCCAAGTAGATCTAGGTGTTTCTTACAGCCATAGTTGTACTAGAGTACTTTTCTAGTTTCCCGTTACTTTTCAGTGAGAATTGTTACACTGTAGATACATTTTTGATGTGCTTCTGGAGGGAGTTGAGCCCCATATCCTTTTACTCTGCTATCTTAATTGATCTTTATGGTCAAATAATTTGGTGGCTCAGACGGTAAAGAATCTGCTGGCAATGTGGAAGATCCAGGTTCAATCCATAGGCGAGGAAGATTCCCCAGAAAAGGGAATGGCTTCCTAATCCAGTATTCTTGCCTGGTGTATTCCATGCACAGAAGAACCTGGCAGGCTACAGTCTGTGGGATCACCAAGTCAGACACCACTAAGTGACTAACACTTTCATTTTGAATTTATGATAAATGAGCCAAGAATATACAATAGAGGAAGGATAGTGTTTTCAATAAATGGAGTTGGTAAAATTGAACAGCTATATGTAAAGAATAAACTCAAACCCTATCTTACATCATATTCAAAATTAACTTAAATGGATTTAAGACTTGTAAGACTTGAAACTATAAAACTGTTAGAAGAAAACATAATGGTAAGCTCCTTTACATAGAAACATAATGATAAGCTCCTTTACATAGGTCTTGATGATGATTTTTAAATCTGAAACCCAAAGAAAAAGCAACAAAAGTACAGACAAATAAGTGGGAGCACACAAAACTAACAGGCTTCTGTATATCAAAGGAAACTGTAACAAAATGAAAGTGCAACCTACTGAATGACAGAAAATACTTGCAAATCATATATCTGATAAGTGGCTAGCATTTGATATATATGGGGGTTCCCTGGTAGCTCAGATGGTAAAGAATCCGCCTACAATGCAGGATACCCCAGTTTGATTCCTGGCTAGGGAAGATCCCATGGAGAAGGGAAATGCTCCAGTATTCTGGCCTGGAGGATGCCATGGACTGTATAGTCCAGGGGGTTGCAGAGTCGGACACGACTGAGTGACTTTCATTTCACCTGACATATATAAATAACTCGTACAACTCAATAACAACAAACAATGTAAATGAAGTTATGCAAAAGATTTGGATATCCTTTTTCCAAAAAAGACATATAGATGGCCAATAGGTACATGAAGGTACTCAGCATCAGTAACTATTAGGGAAATGGAAATCACAATCACAGTGAAGTATCACCTCACACTTGCTAGAATAGCCATTATCAAAAAGACAATAAATAACAAGTGTTGGTGAATATGTGGAGGAAAGGGATCCTTCTGTACTGTTGGTGTTAATAGTACAGCCACTATGCAAAACAGTATTGGGGCTTCCCTGGTAGCTCAGCTGGTAAAGAATCTGCTGGTAAAGAATCTGCACGCAATGTAGGAGACCACTGTTCAATTCCTGGGTTGGGAAGATCCCCTGGAGAAAGGATAGGCTAGAAGTCTCTCAAAAATTGAAAAGAAAACTAACATATGATCCAGAAATTCCATCTCTTGGTATGTATTGGAGAAAATGAAGACACTAACTTGAAAAACTATTGTGGTTTAGTCACTAAATTATGTCTGACTCTTGTGACCCCATGGACTGTAACCTGCCAGGCTCCTCTATCCATGGGATTCTCCAGGTGAGTATACTGGAGTGGGTTGCCATTTCCTTCTCCAGAGGATCTTTTCAACCTAGGAATCAAACCTGGGTGTCCTGCATTGCAGGCAGATTCTTTAGTGACTTAGCTATCAGGGAAGCCTCTGAAATCATGTGTGAACACCTTGTTCATTGAAGTATTATTGACAATAACTGAGATATGGAAACAACTTATGTATCCATTGATTGATGAATGAATGGATAAACTGTGAAATATATAGATAGACAGACATATTATTCAACTTTTAAATAAAATGAAATCTTGACATTCTCAACAACTTGGATGCATTTTGATGACATAATGTTAAGTGCAATGTCAGATAGTTATTAACTTTTTATTATGTAAAAATATTTTTAAAATATCAAGCTCATTGATACAAAGGATACTTAGATATGGAGGATAGATTGGTGTTTTCCAGAGGTGGTATCTTGGTCCTGGGGATAAGATAAAATGAATATTTGGTTTACATGAACTAAAGAAAAAACAAAAATGGTCAATTGGCTTGAGTCCCAGGAAGAGCCAAAATTTTGGTAAAAGTTAAGTTAAAAAAAAAATCTGTGTATACAGTGTTTAAATTCTGAAAAAGGGGTAAACATTATGAAGAATTATGAAACAAATATTAAAGGATAAAATTGACCTGTTTCCAATAATGGTTGGACATATAAGCACACTTTTATTCAGTAATTTGCAGAATAAGTTAAAAAGATATAAATAAGAATATAAAAGATTTAATAATATTTGCTTGACATAGATAGAGAACATCATGGAACAAATGCAGAAGGTCATAAAGCAAGTTACAGAAAATTAAAAAAAAATAATAAAACCATACAATACAATTGGTACAATAAAAATTTTCCTCATTCTTTCAGAAAAAGGGATACTATCCCAACCTATTCTGTCATGCTGCAGTATATTTGATATAAATATCTAACAAGAATAATATTTTTTAAATAGAATGTACCTAAAAGTACAAATATTCCACATGAAAACAGACACAAAAAATACTAATGCTACTAACAAAAATATTAGCTAATTAAATGAAAAAGTGCCGGGAGCCAGAATGAGGAATCCCACTCTTGGCAAAGGTCATGAGGAAGGAGGCCTGACAATACACAAAGGCAGGATCAGGCCTCAGAGGTCCCCCTGGATTTTCCTGAGCATCTACCCCCAAAACCAGAGTCTGCCTACCTTACTGCATTATGCTTTCCACCTACTCTTCTGACATTATGGGGGGCTATCCCCCACCACACTTCACTGAAAAAAGCTGACTTAGAACTCCAGTTAATAAATCTCCTGGGTGTAACAAGAGTGTTTCAGTCCAAAAACTCCTCTGATGGCTCTCTAGCCTGCCTGACAGGTTTATCCAGCCACATGTGATTATTTACAGCCTTCCAACCATGAGAGGCACGAGATGCTATAAACTTTCTAAAAACAGATCCTTTTGAAAAGTTAGAAAATTATTAGTATAGTATTAGCGAGTTAGTTAGAAATTGTATCGGTGGAGGGTTTCATTGTTGAGCCAATATTTGCTGCTAAGTCTCCATATCCCTTGCCCCTTATACACATTAATGAATATAACTAGCATATAGGAGAAATAAGTATTAACCTTGGTATTAATCACGTTAGACTTTAGGCTAAGTAAATTCTTTTCTTGATTATAGCCCACTGCACCTTTGCCCTGTAGGAATGCAACTTTATCTGGTGCCTTCGGAGGGTGGTGCCTGACTTAAGAAAAATCACCTTTGGAGAAAATAAGTTTTTTGGCTGACTAATCATCATCAGAAAGGGTCATAAAATGTTAGCAAGCCTCTTGGCCAGAAGATTAGGTAAATCACCTGAGAATTTTATATATCAGAAGGAATGCAGAAAGAAAGTGTGGTTTCAATAAGGGTCAGGACTGCTGACCCCACATGACTTTGTATCTTCCATTTATCTCTATGTATAACAAAAAGTATAAAAGTGGACCTGGAAAATAAAGAAACTGACCAGTTCCTGGAAAGACTGGTTTCCCCTGTGTGGTCTTTTCTCGTTCTCTTCTTTTCTGGCTGAATTCCCATTTGGAAGGCGGAGGCTCACCAAGCCTACTAATTTTGCCTGGGCTTCTAAGATCTGAACAGGGAGGCACTTTGTGTCTCTGCTACTTTGGGAGACTGGGAAGACGCCTGTGGCCTACATAGGTGGTGCAAACTCCTTGTCTTGGAGTTTTATTGGTTCTCTGCATAAACCAAGTTATTCAGCCTCTTTTCTCCACTAATTTTCCTGCCACACTATTCTTTCCTAATCTCTCTTTATATCTCTAATTAAATAGTTCTTTCCTAGATGCTGACTCCATCCCCACTTCAAATTCCCTGGATCCATTGGGGCTGGACCCCAGGAAAAAAGCGTATAAAATGGATAATACATTATGAGCAACTTGGACTTTTTCCAGAACAGAACTTGAACCTTTCTAAAAGCCTCAGGCCTCAGGATTCATAGAGCACTATAATGACTTACTTAAATAAGTTCTAACTCAATGAAGTGAAACATGGTACATTTCAGCCATCAAAGAGAAGGAGCAAATTAGAGTCTGGCTCCACTTTTTTTAATACTCAGCTGCCCACAGATTTTGAGCTTTATTGCTCTGTATCTTTGTTCTGCTCCACATTTGGGAAAACAAATAAGAATGTATGGATTTTCACTCCATGCGTGCTTATAAGAAGTGTATATCATACATAGGAACTCTGATACCAGCCCCATCCCCTAAAGACCATAAAAATCCCAAGCCAGTACCTTTTCTCTGTTCTCTTGAGCCGTTTAAAGACTTGATTTGGAGCCAAACTGCTCTTCGCAGAAATTCCTATTACATGAATAAAAGAACTTTTTATGCCCTGAGAGGGAGATCAAGATGGCAGAGTAAGAGGACACATAAATCACATTACCCAACACACACACACACACACACACACACACACACACACATATATATATATATACTATTCTCACTGAAAAATAACTGTAGACTGGAAAAAGTTCTCGTCTATAACCATGGCTGTAATAAAGATCCACACAGAATCATATTAGGAAAGGAAAAGAAGCCATCAGGTTAGACTTGTGCCTCTGTGATAGACTTAGAAGAGGGAAATTACATGGGCAGAGATCCTCTTTGAGGAATAAGAGGTTTAAGCCATGTTTTGGATGCAGCACCCCTGAGGTGCAACACAAGGAAGATGAACCACTTGGCTTTATTAGCCAAATACTGCTCTGCGCACCATTGGTACTGACAGCACGGCTATGGGAAGCCTGGGCTCCACTCATAAAGAGCGTACACATGCTTGCTTACTCTTGAAACAGAATGGAGCTAAACTATTTCCTATGACCACCCAGGAATGTGCCCCATCCTGGGCCAAGTGCTCCCTCTAGGCCTACTTGCTTCTTGATGCAGCTCCACAATGGGATAAAGGTTGCTGTCCAAAAACAGGAGAGCTCAGTAGTAAGGGACAATGGTGGCTCATACCCAGAGCAACATCTGAGTGGGGTGGGGGCAGTCATTAATGCTGCTTACAGAGAAGGAGCACATCAGAAACAGTCTTACACTCTGACTTCACCTGGTTAACTGTAGTCTATGCTTAGACCAATATCAAGGGCCAACATTAGGTCCTTTTGGCACAACACTGCTCTCCTCTAGGGTAGGGGTGCTTGTGCTGGGAGTGGGTAGTGCACCCAGTTAAAGGTAATGGAGGAAGCTCAGACCTGACCTTCAGGGCTTCAACCACAGCAACTTGGGACTCCTATACACACCTAATAGGGTGGTAGTAGCCAATGAGCAGAGCAGAAGCCCCAGCTAACACCTGGCTCTGGTCCTAGCCCCTCTATATCCACAACTACCTCGTACCAAGGTGATAGCTGCCAGAATATCCTAGGGAAAGACATGACTCATGTTCACATTAAATTCAGGTCTCTCACCAAAGCTACTGGGTACATGCAGACTGTGTTAGGATGCTCCCACAGAAAAATACCCCTTCAAGACCATAAAAGGAAACACTTTCATCTAATTTTATAGAAACTGAGAAAGTTAAGGAAAATTAGAAGACAGAAAGATATGTTTCAATTGGAAGAACAGTAATAGAGATTCAGATATACAGAAAAAATATTTGGACAAAGAGGAGAAAGGAGAGGGTGGGAAAGGAGAAAGAAGAGGAGAGAGTAGCATTGAAATATATACATTGCCATTTGTACAATAGATATTCAGTGGGACAACACAGGGAGCTTAGCCCAGTGCTCTGTGATGACCTAGAGTGTTGGGATATGGAGAAGGTTCAAGAGGGAGGGGATATATGCATACTAATTGCTGACTCACGCTTTTATACAGCAGAAACCAACACAACATTGTAACCAATTATCATTCAATTAAAAATAAATTAGACAACTTACTTGGTAATCGTATTGTTGGGACCTGCTACCTTTTGTGGGATTCAAAAAAAAAGAAAGGAAAGGGAACTCCAAAGAAACCAATGATCTTAGTGATATATATTTATATATAAACTGCTTATTTAACTTACATTCAGAGTACATCATGAGAAACACTGGACTGGAGGAAGCACAAGCTGAAATCAAGATTGCTGGGAGAAATATCAATAACCTCAGATATGCAAATGACACCACCTTTATGGCAGAAAGTGAAGAAGAGCTAAAGGGCCTCTTGATGAAAGTGAAAGAGATGAGTGAAAAACTTGGCTTAAGGCTCAACATTCAAAAAACTAAGATCATGGTATCTGGTCCCATCACTTCCAAATAGATGGGGAAACAGTGGAAACAGTGGCTGACTTTATTTTTTTTGGCCTCCAAAATCAATGCAGATATTGACTGCAGCCATGAAATTAAAAGATGCTTACTCCTTGGAAGGAAAGTTATGACCAACCTAGACAGCATATTAAAAAGCAGAGACATTACTTTGCCAACAAAGTTCCATCTACTCAAGGCTATGGTTTTTCCAGTCGTCATGTATGGATGTGAGAGTTGGACTATAAAGAAAGCTGAGTGCTGAAGAATTGATGCTTTTGAACTGTGGTGTTGGAGAAGACTCTTGAGAGTACCTAGGACTGCAAGGAGATCCAACCAGTACATCCTAAAGGAAATCAGTCCTGAATATTCATTGCAAGTACTGAGGTTGAAGCTGAAACTCCAAAACTTTGGCCACCTGATGTGAAGATCTGACTCATTTGAAAAGATCTTGATGCTGGGAAAGACTGAAGGTGGGAGGAGAAAGGGACGACAGAGAATAAGATGGTTGGATGGCATCACCGAGTCAATGGACACGAGTTTGAACAAGCTCCAGGAGTTGGTGATGGCCAGGGAAGCTTGGCGTGCTGCAGTCCATGGGGTCGCAAAGACTCAGAATGACTGAGCAACTGAACTGAACTGAATATAAATGTGATATATATGTATATATACTTGGAATATTATTAGGTTCAGTTCAATGAATATTCAGGACTGATTTAATGAATACTATTAATCAATTTGTATTGATATACAAAATATTATTTTGTATTGATATATTTCTGGAATATTATTAATCAATACAGAAAAAATGCAATCTTTCCATTTGCCAAAACTTGGATGGACCTTGAGGGAATTACACTAAGTGAATAAGTGAGATAAAAGCAAATGCTATATGATCTCCCATATATGTGGAACTTAAAAGCAAGAAAGAACAAAAAAGCAGAACAACAAAAAGAAAAACCAGGCTCACAGATACAGAGAACAGATTGTTGGTTACCAGAGGCAGGGGATAAGGGGGTGGTGTGAGTGAAATGGGTGACGGGGGTAAAAGGTATAAACTCCCAGTTATAAAATAAATGTTATGGAGATGGAATGCAAAAATGAAAGAACAAGAAAAATATCTGAAATAAAAACTAATAAACAGAAATTAATAATTTTTCAGAAAAATATTTCCAAGCATAGGTAGTAAGCATGATACCAGAATTAAGGAAAAGAAAAGTAAATCAGTGGGAATTCTATCAATGAACTAGAAAATACAAATAGAACCAGTCTGAAATGAAAAATGCAGTAACTGAAATGAAAAATATGATAGAAAGAATTAGCAGCCTACTAGCTGATAATAAAAGAATGTATAACTGACCTGAAAGATGGACTAATGTAAATGACCCAAGCAGAACAACAAAAACAATAAAATAAATAATTCTCCTAATCTGAGATCTTGGAATATATATCCAGTTCTTTTAAAAATCTTCGATTTCCTTTATCAATGCTTCATAATTCTTAGCATATAGGTCATTCAGCTCTTTATTTCTAAGGATATTAGTACCTTGACACTATTTTAAAAGGGGTTATTTTGTTTCATTTTTACTTTTACTTTCTGATGTTCCATTGCTAGCATAGAGAAATGCACAGATTTCTGTATGTTAATTTTTTATCTTGCTACCTTGCTAAATTTATCAATTTTAGCAGTTTTTATGTGGAATTATTTTTACAATTTTTAAATAAATTAATTCATTTTAAATGAAGGCTAAGTACTTTACAATATTATAGGGGTTTGCCATACATTGCCATGAATCAGCCACGGATGTACATGTGTTCTCTATCCTGAACCCACCTCCCACCTCCCTCCCCATCCCACCCCTCTGCGTCATCCCAGTGCACCATCCCCGAGCATCATGTATCATGCATCGAACCTGGATGGTGATCCATTTCACATATGATAATATGCATGTTTCAATGCCATTCTCCCAAATCATCCCACTCTTACCATCTCCCACAGAGTCCAAAAGACTGTTCTATACATCTGTGTCTCTTTTGCTGTCCCACATATACAGTTATCATTACTATCTTTCTAAATTCCATATATATGTGTTAGTATACTGTAATCCAACTCATTAGAACTGTTTCAAATGTGTTCTTTTAAATAGCTGAGTAATGTTCCACTGTGTATATGTACCACAGATTTCTTATCCATTTGTCTGCTGATGGACATCTAGGTTGCTTCATGTCTTAGCTATTATAAACAGTGCATGATGAACATAAGGGTACACATGTCTCTTTCAATTCTGGTTTCCTTGGTGTGTATGCCAAGCAGTGGGATTGTTGGGTCATATGGCAGTTCTATTTCCAGGTTTTTAAGGAATCTCCACACTGTTCTCCATAGTGGTGGTACTAGTTTTCATTCCCACCAACAGTGTAAGAGAGTTCCCTTTTCTCCACACCCTTTCCAGCATTTACTGTATGTAAAATTTTGGATAGCACCCATTCTGACTGGTGTGAAATGAAAACTTCATTGTGGTATTGATTTGCATTTCTCTGATAATGAGTGATGTTGAGCATCTTTTCAGATGTCTGTTTGCCATCTGTATGTCTTCTTTGGAGAAATGTCTGTTTAGTTCTTTGGCCCATTTTTGATTAGGTCACTTATTTTTCTGGAATTGAGCTGCAGGAGTTGCTTGCATATTTTTGAGATTAATTCTTTGTCAGTTGCTTTGTTTGCTATTATTTTCTCCCATTCTGATGACTGTCCTTTCACCTTGTTTATAGTTTCCTCCATTGTACAAAAGTTTTTAAGTTTAATTAGGTCCCATTTGTTTATTTTTGCTTTTATTTCCATTACTCTGGGAGGTGGTTCATAGAGGATCCTGCTGTGATTTATGTCAGAGAGTGCTTTGCCTAGGTTTTCCTCTAGGAGTTTTACAGTTTCTGTTCTTACATTTAGATCTTTAATCCATTTTGAGTTTATTTTTGTGTATGGTGTTAGAAAGTCTTCTAGATCGTTGACTAGTTTTCCCAGCATGACTTATTAAAGAGATTGTCTTTTCTCCATTGTATATTCTTGCCTCCTTTGTCAAAGATAAGGTGTTCATAGGTGTGTGGATTTATCTCTGGGCTATTTTGTTCCATGATCTATATTTCTGTGTTTATGCCAGTGCCATACTGTCTTGATGATTGTGGCTTTGTAGTATAGCCTGAAGTCAGGCAGGTTGATTCCTCCAGTTCCATTCTTCTTTCTCAAGATTGCTTTGGCTATTAGAGTTTTTTTTTTGTATTTCCATACAAATTGTGAAATTATTTGTTCTAGTTCTGTGAAAAATACCGTTGGTAGCTTAATAGGGATTGCATCGAATCTATAGATTGCTTTGGGTAGAATACTCCTTTTTACTATATTGATTCTTCTAATTCATGAGAATGGTATATTTCTCTATATATTAGTGTCCTCTTTGATGTCTTTCATCAGTGTTTTATTGTTTTCCTAAGTATTTTATTCTTTTTATTGCAATGGTGAATAGAATTGTTTCCTTAATTTCTCTTTCTGTTTTCTCACAGTTCAGTTCAGTTCAGTTCAGTCACTCAGTCGTGTCTGACTATTTGCAAACCCATGAATTGCTGCACGCCAGGCCTCCCTGTCCATCACCAACTCCCAGAGTTCACTCAGAGTCGCATCCATCAAGTCAGTGATGCCATCCAGCCATCTCATCCTCGGTCGTCCCCTTCTCCTCCCGCCCCCAATCCCTTCCAGCATCAGACTTTTTTCCAACATGAGGTAACCAAAGTACTGGAGTTTCAGCGTTAGCATCATTCCTTCCAAAGAACCCCCAGGGTTGATCTCCTTTAGAATGGACTGATTGGATCTCCTTTCAGTCCAAGGGACTCTCAAGAGTCTTCTCCAACACCACAGTTCAAAAGCAACAATTCTTCAGCACTCAGCCTTCTTTACAGTCCAACTCTCACATCCATACATGACTACTCGAAAAACCATAGCCTGGACTAGATGGACCTTAGTCGGCAAAGTAATGTCTCTGCTTTTGAATATGCTCTCTAGGTTGGTCATAACTTTTCTTCCAAGGAGTAAGCGTATTTTAATTTCATGGCTGCAATCACCATCTGCAGTGATTTGGGAGCCCCCCCCCAAAAAAAAGCCTGACACTGTTTCTACTGTTTCCCCATCTATTTCCCATGGAGTGATGGAATCAGATGCCACAAGGCAAATTGGAAGTGGTCAAACAGGAGATGGCAAGAATGAACGTCTATATTCTAGGAATCAGTGAACTAAAATGGACTGGAATGGGTGAATTTAACTCAGATGACCATTATATTTACTACTGCGGGCAAGAATCCCTCAGAAGAAATGGAGTAGCCACCATGGTCAATAGAAGATTCTGAAATGCAGTACTTGGATGCAGTCCTAAAAACTACAGAATGATCTTTATTCGTTTCCAAGGCAAACCATTCAATATCACAGTAATCCAAGTCTATCCCCCAACCAGTAACACTGAAGAAACTGAAGTTAAATGGTTCTATGAAGACCTACAAGAGATTTTAGGACTAACACCCCAAAAAGATGTCCTTTCCATTTTAGGGAACTGGAATGCAAAAGTAGGAAGTCAAGAAACACCTGGAGTTACAGGCAAATTTGGCCTTGGAATACAGAATGAAGCAGGGCAAAGACTAATAGAGTTTTGCCAAGAAAATGCACTGGTCATAGCAAACACCCTCTTCCAACAACACAAGAGAAGACTCTACACATGGACATCACCAAAGGCCAACACCAAAATCAGATTGATTATATTCTTTGCAGCAAAAGATGGAGAAGCTCCACACAGTCAGCAAAAACAAGACCAGGAGCTGACTGTGGCTCAGATCATGAACTCCTTATTACCAAATTCAGACGGAAAATGAAGAAAAACAGGGAAAACCACTAGACCATTCAGGTGTGGCCTCAATCAAATCCCTTATGATTAAACAGTGGAAGTGATAAATAGATTTAAGGGCCTAGATTTGATAGATAGAGTGCCTGATGAACTATGGAATGCGGTTCGTGACATTGTACAGGAGACAAGGATCAAGACCATCCCCATGGAAAAGAAATGCAAAAAAGCAAAATGGCTGTCTGGGGAAGCCTTACAAATAGCTGTGAAAAGAAGAGAAGCAAAAAGCCAAGGAGAAAAGGAAAGATATAAGTATCTGAATGCAGAGTTTCAAAGAATAGTAAGAAGAGATAGGAAAGCCTTCTTCAGTGATCAATGCAAAGAAATAGAGGAAAAGAACAGAATGGGAAAGACTAGAGATCTCTTCAAGAAAATTAGAGATACCAAGGGAACATTTCATGCAAAGATGAGCTCAATAAAGGACAGAAATGGTATGGACCTAACAGAAGCAGAAGATATTAAGAAGAGGTGGCAAGAATACACAGAAGAACTGTACAAAAAGGATCTTCATGACCCAGATGATCACGATGGTATGATCATTCATCTAGAGCCAGACATCCTGGAATGCGAAGTCAAGTGGGCCTTAGAATGTATCACTATGAACAAAGCTAGTGGAGGTGATGTAATTCCAGTTGAGCTGTTTCAAATCCTGAAAGATGATGCTGTGAAAGTGCTGCACTCAATATGCCAGCAAATTTGGAAAACTCAGAAATGGCTAAAGGACTGGAAAAGGTCAGTTTTCATTCCAATCTCAAAGAAAGGCAATGCCAAAGAATGCTCAAACTACCGCACAATTGCACTCATCTCACATGCTAGTAAAGTAATGCTCAAAATTCTCCAAGCCAGGCTTCAGCAATACATGAGCCGTGAATTTCCTGATGTTCAAGCTGGTTTTAGAAAATGCAGAGGAACCAGAGATCAAATTACCAATGTCCACGGGATCATGGAAAAAGCAAGAGAGTTCCAGAAAAACATCTATTTCTGCTTTATTGACTATGCCAAAGCCTTTGACTGTGTGGATCACAATAAACTGTGGAAAATTGTGAAAGAGATGGGAATACCAGACCACCTAACCTGCCTCTCAAGAAATCTGTACGCAGGTCAGGAAGCAACAGTTATAACTGTACATGGAACACCAGACTTGTTCCAAATAGGAAAAGGAGTACGTCAAGGCTGTATATTGTCACCCTTCTCACTGTTAGTGTATAGGAATGCAAGGGATTTCTGTCTGTTAATTTTATATCCTGCAACTTTACTATATTCATTGATTAGCTCTAGTAATTTTCTGGTGGAGACTTTAGGGTTTTCTATGTAGAGGATCATGTCACCTGCAAACAGTGAGAGTTTTACTTCTCCTTTTCCAATCTGAATTCCTTTTATTTCTATTTCTGCTCTGATTGCTGTGGCCAAAACTTCCAAAACTATGTTGAATAGTAGTGGTGAGAGTGGGTATCTTTGTCTTGTTCCTGACTTTTAGGAAAATGCTTTCAATTTTTCACCATTGAGATAATGGTTGCTGTGGGTTTGTCATATATATATTTTATTATGTTGAGGTATGTTCCTTCTGTTTCTGCTTTCTGGAGGGTTTTATGGTAAATGGATGTTGAATTTTGTCAAAGGCTTTCTCTGCGCCTATTGAAATAATCATATGGATTTTATCTTTCAATTTGTTAATGTGGTATATTATGTTGTTTGATTTGTGGATATTGAAGAATCCTTGCATCCTTGGGATAAAGCACATTTGGTCATGATGTATGATCTTTTTAATATGTTGTTGGATTCTGATTGCTAGAATTTTGTTAAGGATTTTTGCAACTATATTCATCAGTGATATTGGCCTGTAGTTTTCTTTTTTTGTGGCATTCCTGTCTGGTTTTGGGATTAGGGTGATGGTGGTCTCATAGAATGAGTTTGGAAATTTACCTTCCTCTGCAATTTTCTGGAAGAGTTTAAGTAGGATAGGTGTTAGCTCTTCTCTAAATTTTTGGTAGAATTCACCTCTGAAGACATCTGGGCTTTTGTTAGGTGGAAAATTTCTGATGACAGTTTTGATTTCTGTGCTTATGATAGGTCTGTTAAGGTTTTCTATTTCTTCCTTGTTCAGTGTTGGAAAGTTATATCTTTCTTAGAATGTGTCCATTTCTTCCAAGTTGTCCATTTTATTGGCATATAGCTGCTGATAGTAGTCTATTAAGATCCTTTGTATTTCTGTGTTGTCTGTTGTTATTTCTCCATTTTCATTTCTAATTTTGTTTATTTGATTCTTCTCCCTTTGTTTCTTGATGAGTCTGGTTAATCTTTTGTCTATTTTATTTATCTTCTCAAAGAAGAAGCTTTTAGCTTTGTTGATTTTTGCTACGGTCTCTTTTGTTTCTTTGGCATTTATTTCCGCCCTGATTTTTTAAGATTTCTTTCCTTCTACCAACCCTGGCATTCTTCATTTCTTCCTTTCTCTAGTTGATTTAGGTGTAGAGTTAGATTACTTAGTTGACTTTTTTCTTATTTCTTGAGGTAAGCCTCTATTGCTATGAATCTTACCCTTAGCACTGCTTTTACTGTGTCCCATAGGTTTTGGGTTGTTGAGTTTTCATTTTTATTCATTTCTGTGCATATTTTGATTTCTTTTTTGATTTATTCTGTGATTTGTGATTCTGCAGCGTGTTGTTCAGCCTCCATATGTTGGAATTTTTAATAGTAATTGACATCTAATCTTACTGCATTGTGGTCAGAAAAGATGCTTGGAATGATTTCAATTTTTTTGAATTTACCAAGGCTAGATTTATGACACAGGATGTGATATATCCTGGAGAAGGTTCCATTTGCATTTGAGAAAAAGGTGAAATTCATTTTTTGGGGTGAAATGTTCTATAGATATCAATTAGGTCTAACTGGTCTGTTGTATCATTTAAAGTTTGTGTTTCCTTATTAATTTTCTGGTTAGTTGATCTATCCACAGGTATGAGTGGGGTATTAAAGTCTCCCACTATTATTGTGTTATTATTAATTTCCCCTTTCATACTTGTTAGCATTTGCCGTACATATTGCAATGATCTTATGTTGGGTGCATATATATTTTTAATTGCTATATCTTCTTCTTGGATTGATCCTTTGATCATTATGTAGTGTCCTTCTTTGTCTCTTTTCACGGCCTTTGTTTTAAAGTCTATTTTGTCTGTATGAGTATTGCTATTCCTGCTTTCTTTTGGTCTCTATTTGTGTGGAATATCTTTTTCCAGCTCTTCACTTTCAGTCTGTATGCGTCCCTTGTTTTGTGGTGGTTCTCTTGTAGACAACATATATAGAGGTCTTGTTTTTGTATCCATTCAGCCAGATTTTATCTTTTGATTGGGGCATTCAACCAATTTACGTTTAAGGTAATTATTGATAAGATTGATCCTATTGCCATTTACTTTGTTGTTTTAGGTTCGAGTTTATACTCCCTTTCTGTGTTTCCTGCCTAGAAAAGATTTGTTGGAGGGCTGGTTTGGTGGTGCTGAATTCTCTCAGCTTTTGTTTGTCTGTAAAGCTTTTCATTTCTCCTTCAGATTTGAGTGAAATCCTTGCTGGGTACAGTAATCTGGCTTGTAGGTTTTTCTCTGTCATCACTTTAAGTATGTTCTGCCATTCCTTTCTGGCCTGAATAGTTTCTGTTGAAAGATCAGCTGTTATCCTTATGGGAATCCCCTTGTGTGTTATTGGTTGATTTTCCCTTGCTGCTTTTAATATTTGTTCTTTGTGTTAGATCTTTGTTAATTTGATTTGTATGTGTCTTGGGGTGTTTCATCTTAGGTTTATCCCGTTTGGGCCTCTCTGGGTTTCTTGGGCTTGGGTGACTGTTTCCTTCCCCATTTTATGGGAGTTTACAACTATTATCTCCTCATGTACTTTCTCATGGTCTTTCTTTTTGCCTTCTTCTTCTGGGACTCCTACAATTCAAATGTTGGGGCATTTAACATTGTCCCAGAGGTCTCTGAGGTTGTCCTCATTACTTTTAATTCTTTTTTCTTTATTCCTCTTTGCTTCATTTGTTTCTACCATTCTATCTTCTACCTCACTTATCCTATCTGCTGCCTTTGTTATTCTACTCTTGGTTCCCTCCAGAGTATTTTTGATCTCATTTATTGCATTATTCATTATTGATTGACTCTTTTTTATTTCTTTTATGCCCTTGTTAACCATTTCTTGCATCTTCTCAATCCTTTTCTCCAGGCTATTTATCTGTAACTCCATTTTGTTTTCAAGATTTTGGATCATTTTCACTATCATTATTCTGAGTTCCTTTTCAGGTAGGTTCCCTGTCTCTTCCTCTTTTGTTTGGTTTGGTGGACATTTATACTGTTCCTTTACATGATGAGTATTTCTCTGCCTTTTCATCTTGTTTATATTGCTGTGTTTGGGGTGGCCTTTCCGTATTCTGGCAGTTTGTGGTTCCTTTTTATTGTGGAGGTTTCTCACTGTGGGTGGGATTGGATGGGTGGGCTTGTCAAGGTTTCCTGGTTAGGGAAGCTTGTGTCCATGTTCTGGTGGGTTGAGCTAAATTTCTTCTCTCTGGAGTACAATGAAGTTTCCAGTAGTGAGTTTTGAAATGTCAGTGGATTTGGTGTGACTTTGGGCAGCCTGTATATTGAAGCTCAGGGCTATGTTTCTGTGTTGCTATAGAATTTGAATGGTTTGTCTTGCTCTGGAACTTGTTGGCCCTTGGGTGGTGCTTGATTTCAGTGTAAGTATGGAGGCTTTTGGATGAGTTCTTATCAATTAATGTTCCCTGGAGTCAGGAGTTCTCTGGTGTTCTCAGATTTTGAACTTAAGTCTCCTACCTCTGGAGATCAGTCTTGTTCTTACAGTAGCCTCAAGACTTCTGCATCTATATAGCACCAATGTTAAAATATTTAGGTTAATGATGAAAAGTTTCTCCACAGTGAGGGACACCCAGAGAGTTTCACAGAGTTTAATGGAGAAGACAAGAGAGAGGTGGGAGATAGAAGTGACCAGGAGGAGAAGAGGGGTAACCAAAAGGGGAGAGAGCTAGCTAGCCAGTTATCAATTCCCTATGTGCTCTCCACAGTCTGGATCCCTCAGAGATGTTCAAAGAGTTACACAGAGAAGAGGGAAGGAGGAGACAGAGGTGACCAGGAGGAGAAAAGTGGGAATCAAAAGGAGAGAGACAGATCCAGTCAGTAATCAGTTCCCTAAGTGTTTTCCACAGCTTGGAACACACAAAGAGATTCACAGAGTTGGGTAGAGAAGAGAAGGGAGAGGGAGGAGATGGAGGCAACCTGGTGGAGAAAAAGGAGTGTCAAAATGGGAAGATAGCAATCAAGCCAGGAATCTCACTCCCAAGTAAAATGGGTACTGAAGATTGGATTCTTAAAGATACAAAATTGATAACAAACACCAAAAAGCAAAGATTAAAAATCTAGAGTAGAGTTTAGACCCTCAAAAATACAATATTAAAAAAGCAAAGCAAAGTCACAAACATTATAAAAAATATATATGAAGTTTGCTTGAAAAATAGGATCTTTTTTTTGGGAAGGTAACAGTAGATTATAAAAATGAAAATTAAAGGAGTGATAGAAGACTTTAAAAATGTAATTTAAGAAATGATAATAGTAAAGATATATCTAGGAATTTCTCTGGAGCTGTTGCAGTAGTGTGGGGTCAGTTCAGTTTCAGATAGTTCCTTGATCCAGCTTATACTTCTCAAGATCTATAGGCCCCTTCCAATGTAGTCGGTGCTAACTACAGGGTTTTAATCTGTTGCACCTGTCACTTCCAAAGCAGTTCCCTTTGTTTATTTTAGCTTCTTCTGTTTGCTGGTCTCTTCAGTGTTTAATTTCCGCCCTGACACAAAGGCGCGAATATGGTTACTTATTTAGGCTCACTTGTTCAGTCGTGCTGTTGGGAGGAAAGAACACTGCAAACAAATATCACTGGCATGTGTGGGGACTGCACGCAGTGTTTCAGCCACACTGGGTTTGCCCCCAGTCTTGACGTGTGTACTTTCCCGATCTACACTGCTCAGGCTCCAGGTTGCTCTGCTGGGAACTGTCTGAGGTGGCCCCTGGGTTGCATGCACTTTTCAGGTCTAAGCCACTCAGGTTCAGGTTCTCGAGTACTCCCCAAAGTCGCAGACTCAGTTGGGACTGCGTTTTGTGCCCTTCCCAGGTCTAAGCAGCTCAGGTGACCAGGTGCTTGACGAACACGGTCGCCCCCAGTTGAGGGCTGCATCTTATCGCCTCCCCCATCCCAGCCGCTCCGTTCTCTGGGTGTACAATGGGCACACCTTCTTAGGTGTGCCATGTGTCTCTTCTGAGGAGCTGATCCCTGGCTGCAACCCTCCTGGTGGATGTCAACTGTCCAGAATCCCAAGAACTTTTGGTTAGCAATGGAACCTGTTTCCAGTTTGGTAGAGGATGCCTCTCTGGAGCCACGATTGCCCCTTTTCTCTCTAGCTGCCCACCACTTGCTTGTCTCCTGTAGGGGATGGGCCGGTCTGCAGCCTGCTAGCTCTCCTCTTGTATTTGCTCAGTCCTTTGTTCTGTGAGCAAGCCTGGCAGTGACTCAGGTTAGGGCTTTTCATAAAATCATTCTCTCTCTTCTCTCTCTCTCTCTCTCTCTCTCTCTAGCTATCCCACAGTTTGGGTTGCTATCTCATTTTAATTCCCTCAGATTGCCCTCAGAGCATTGAGGTCCCATGCCTGTCTGTTCAGCCCCCTCTTGCTGGTGGTGGCTCCGAGTGCTGGGAGTTGCTGTTAGGCACATAATCTGTGGGTTTTAATTATTTACTTATTTAGTTTTCCTCCCAGTTATGTTGCCCTCTGAGATTCCAAGATTCCCCACAAACCCGCCAGTGAGAGTGTTTCCTGGTGTTTGGAAACTTCTATTTTAAGACTCCCTTCCCAGGTTGGATCTCCGTCGCTACCTCTTTTGTCTCTCTTTTTATCTCTTTTATTTTGCCCTACCTCCTTTCGAAGACAATAGGCTGCCTTTCTGGGTGTGTGATGTCCTTTGCCAGCATTCAGAAGTTGTTTTGTTGAATTTGCTCAGCGTTCAAGTGTTCTTTCAATGAATTTGTGAGGGAGAAAGTGGTCTCCCTGTCCTATTCCTCTGCTTTCTTAGGACCACCCCTATGTAGAATCTTTAGGATTTCCCATGTATAGTAGCATGTCATCTGCATGTAATAACAATTTTATCTCTTCCCTTCCAGTTTGGATATAATTTCTTGTCTGATTGTTGTGGCTAGGACTTCCACTACAGTATTTAATAGAAGTGATGAGAGCAGGCATCCTTATCTTATTTCAGATTTTAGCCAGAAGGCTTTCATCTTTTCACAATTGAGTATTATGTGAGTTATGAATTTGCATAAATATACACATTGTGATAAGAAATTTTATTATCATGAATAAATGTTGTTCAGTTGCTCATTCATGTCTGACCCTTTGCAACCCCATGGACAGTTGCACTCCAGGGTTCCCTATCCTTCACCATCTCCCAGAGCTTGCTCAAACTCATGTCCATTGAGTCAGTGATGCCATCCAACCATCTCATTCTCTATTGTCCCCTTCTCCTCCTGCCATCAATCTTTCCCAGCAGAAGGGTCTTTTCCAATGAGTTGGGCCTTTGCATCAAGTGGCTAAAGTGTTCGAGATTCAGCATCAGCATTCAATATCAATGAATATTCAGGAATGATTTCCCTTAGGATTGACTGGTTGGATCTCCTTACAGCCCAAGGGACTCTCAATTGTCTTCTGCAACACCACATTTCAAAAGTATCAATTCTTTGGCCCTCAGCTTTCTTTATGGTCCAACGTCCATACATGACTACTAGAAAAACCGTAGTTTTGACTATACAGACATTTGTTGGCAAAGTAATGTCTCTGCTTTTTAATACATTGTCTAGGTTTGTCATAGCTTTTCTTCCAAGGAGCAAGTGCCTATTAATTTCATGGCAGTAATCAGCATCTGCAGTGATTTTGGAGACCAAGAAAATAAAGTATGTTACTCTTTCTGTTGTTTCCCCATCTATATTCCATGAAGTGATGGGACCATATGCCATGATCATAATCTTTTGAATCTTGAGTTTTTAAGCCAGTTTTTTTTTTCCTTCTCTTTTTTCATCTTCACCAAGAGGCTATTTTGTTCCTTTTGCTTTCTGCCATAAGGGTGGTGTCATCTGCATATCTGAAGTTATTGATATTTCTCCCAGAAATCTTGGTGCTAGCCTGGCATTTTGCATGATGTGCTGTGCATAGAAGTTAAATAAGCAGAGTGACAACATACAGCTTTGACATATTCCTTTCCCAATTTGGAACTAGTTCATTGTTCCATGAATATTACCATTTTTTTCCTTGCATCTGCTGAGATGATTATGTGAGTTTTGCTTTTCTTTTTGTTGAAGACTATATTACATTGATTGGTTTACATATTTTGAACCATCTTTGTGAACCTGGGATGACATTTTCCACATATAATCCTAAAGTTTATATGGAACCATAGAAGATCCAGAATTAATAAAGCAATCTTAGGTCAGGGGAACCTAGGGGAATAATCCTTCCAGACTTCAGACAATACTACTAAGCTGTAGTAATCAAGAGAGTGGACCATAAATAAGGCTGACTGTAAGGTGAGTGCAGAGAGAAAGAGAGTGAGCTGGGCAGTCAGGCAAGAAAAAGGAAATTTATTAGAGGAAAAAAAGAAGGTGGCTGGCCCTTAAGGAGAACCTGCATCCTCCCTTTCTGATGGAGTCCTTCTTATAACCCACCAATGAAAAATTCTCTGAAGGGATGGTCACATAGCCAAAGGTCATCTCACAGCTTTGAGAAGATAGACACCAGTGAGATAACAGTATGTCATTTGGGCAATTTGGTCAGTCTCAAGGATCACTGTGATTTATTCTTTGTTTGTGAGGTCAACATAATGAGCCATCTTATAAATGAGACTCCAAGTGGGCCCTATCATCCCAGCCTTTTTGATTTAGGATAAGGGCCAAAGGTCAATCTTCTGTAACTGCCTCCTGTGGGACAGGGGCATCATGGGGGTGAGATAAGAAAAGTCTGGAATGTGCATCAAGGGGATTCATGTGGGGTCAAAGTTTTTGATAATCTGAGTGAGTTAGAAGAAGCTTATGGATAGTTTGGTTGGTGAAGGCTTGTAAGCAATCCTGAAGAAATTTTGAAAAAAGATGCATTAAACATGGGCTGAAAGTTAGAATAAGGGTAAGTAGAAGGAGAGGGCCTAGAAAAGGTAGGACCCAAGGCATCTGATTCCAATCGCTTAACCAGTTTTTCCATGAATTACTGAGGTGTTGATGTATTCTCGAGGCCCTGTTTGTCAGATTTCTTGCTGCTTCCTTTACAATGCCTGATGTGTTGGAGTAGGAACAGCAGGCTTCCTCCAAAAATAGGCATAGACCTATTTTTCTGCTGTGAGGAGGTCTAATCCTCTTCTGTTTTGGAGGACCACAGCTGCCAGGGAATCTAGCTGGTTTTAGAAAGTGACAAGGCTGTTAGCTATTTCTTCTAGGCTGTCAGTGAAGTCTTTGCAAAGGCTTTGGTAGCAATTTAAAGAGGTTATGAGTGCTGTGGTCCCTGCCCCAATCCCAGCAGCTATTCCTAAACTGATTAACAATGGAATTAATTGAATTTCCCATCTGGGCCAATTATGAGTTAGTGAGATAGGAAGGGTCTTATTGTTAAGAGCAATAGAAATATCTGGGGCAAGATATACCAGTGTGCATGCTCCTATCCAGTTAGTTGGAAGACATAAATAGGTAGTGGTTCCACATAAGAAAAATATTCTAGGAGTAAGAAGACAACAGCTGAAATCGATAGCAAATAAAAGTCTTTCTCAGAACTTGTTAGTAGTCTCTGAAATAGATAGTGAACTCACCAGTGTAGCCCCTTGAAGAGGAGTATTTACACCATATGCAGAAGGAAGTCTCCATGAGAAAGTAAGAGAATGTCCTTCAGTTCCTGACACATGATGGACAGATCGGCTTGAGAGAAGGAGAAATGTGAAGTGTGATTACAGAGGTGTGGTGATATAGTTCCTAGTTGTGGGTAAGAATTGCTTATAGAGTTTTGTCTGGAAAAACAGAAAGGAGTTTGTTGTTGTAGATGAATGTCAGAAGTGGTGGGTCCTCCTATAGCTGGTCCTTTATGAATAGAAGTGAGATTTGTAAGGAGGGAGGTCAGTATCTTGTCAGGATTGTGAATTTGATCAATTGAATATAAATAACATAAGTATGATAAAAAGAGATATTCTCCTCTATATGTGTGATAAACAGAAAGGTTTACATGAGTTCATTTTTCTGTGGAAATGGGGAGTGCTGATCCTCTGGGCGAGGAGATGGATAAGCAAATCCAGCAATCACTGGCCAAGGTTGGGTTTGAGGTACTGAGTAAATGGTGGGTCAGATTTAGAGTTCTGAATAGGTAGGCAAGGTTTGGGGCAGGGTGAGTTATAGGCAGTGTATTAATATAAGCCAGGCCAGATCAGAGGGTGGGCTTGGGATAGTAATAGAGGCTTTGAACTTCGAGAAAAGGCCTCTCCCAAGAATAGAGGTGGGACATTTTGGGAGTATGAGAAAAGAATGGAGAAATGGGTAGAGGTATATGTTGGGTGCAAGGTAGAGTCTCAGTTATTTGTGGCATAGATATTAAACTGTCAACCCCCATAATGGACACCTGAGAGACTTTGGTTTTTCTGGAGTAGGCAGGCATAGCAGAGTAAGTGTCCCTCTGTCAGTGAGAAAGGAGATTGGCTTACCTGCCACTATAAGGTAGAGGTGATGTAAGTCGGGGCCTGGGGCCCTGGGCACCTCCAGTCTTCAGTGGTGAGGAAGAGGCTGGGCAGAGCCTGGTCAGAGAACTCCTGCTTGGGACTAGGAGGGTATGTCCAGATCCCTAGAGGGGTATTTGGGCAGTTGACCTTCCAATGTCCCTTTATGCCACAGCTGGGACATGGACCTGGAGGGGGTCTTGGCTTTAGGCATGAGCAGGCCCAGTGGCCTTCTTTGCTTCATTTGAAGCAGGGCCCAGGATGCTTCTTTTCTTTGTTGATTGATGGAGGCTTGGAGCCAGGTAGGGCAGTGGCTAAAAGGTGGTATTTGGCCTGATCTTGTTGGGCATTCTCTAGGTTTACCTGTTCTTCCTGGTTATTGAAAATCTTAAAAGCTAAATTTAAGAGGTCTTGTTGAGGGGTTTGAGGGCCTTCTTCTGCCTTTTTTAGATTCTTTCAGATATCTGGGGATGACTGGGAGATAAAATGGATGTTAAGAACAGTGGTGCCCTTGGCTGAAGTGGGGTCTAATTTTGTATATTTTTGTAGTGTCTGTTAACCTGGCTAGAAATTGTGCCCAGTTTTTGTCTAGTCTTTGAGTTTTTTCCTGAAGCTTATCAAAGTTGATGGCTTTATGCCCTGCCTTTTGAAGGCCCACAATGAGGCAAGCAATCATATGATTACTGGCTGCTCACCCAGGTCTCCATGCCTGATAACCCCAGTTGGGATCATCTTGGGAGACAACCATTTCTCCTAAGGGCTTAGAGTCATCTGTCCTGTGTATCTTATTAGTATGCACCTGAGAAGCATGCCATACCTGTTTCTTCTCTTCTAGGAGAAGAGTGGAGGAAAGGATGATGTAAATATCATGCCAGGTTAAGTCGCAAGACTGGGTAACATACTTGAATTCTTTTAGATAATTGTCAGGGTCTGAGGTGAAGGAACCGAGATACTTTTCAATCTGAGATAGAACGGTGAGGGAGAATAGGACATGAACCCAAACAATGCCTTCTGCTCCAGCTACTTCCCATAAAGGGAGGAATGGAACAGGGGAAAGAGTGGGGTGCTTCAGTGAAGTTTCCTGTTTTAAAGTTATTCGGGACTGGGTACAGGGAGGGGATCTAGAAAGTTGGGTTAGAGCCTTCAGACTCTCAGGGTAGAGAGTGGGTCTGAGGTCTCAGAACTTGTCTTAGACACAGGCTGGGGAGGGGTGTTGGGAGCTGCAGTGGTGGCTGAGACCTGCGCTTGAGAAGGAGGGAGGGAGGAGGAGACATAAGGTGGAGGTTGTGGAACTGGATCTGGAGTGGCTGCAAGGGGACTGGGAGAGCTAGGGGGTGGGCTGTGGTGGGAAGGGTGGAAGGAAGAAGAAAAGTCTGAACAGGGATTGGGAGACACTGTATTAGGAAGATGTGGCCCAAAGTGGGGTAAGAGTATTTGAGAAGTAGAACAGGATTCACAGAGAGAGGGTCGAGAGCAAAGAACAAAGAAAGCCTGAGCATAAGGGATTTCTACCCACTTGCCATTGTGGCAGCAGAAGTTATTGAGGCCCTGTAGAGTATTATAATCAAGAGTTCCATTTTATGGCCATTGGGACCTGTTATCAAGTCTGTATTGCAGCCAGACAGTGTTAGAATAGTAAATAAGTCTTTTTGCTCTTATCTCCCCTTGGAAGCCCAGAGCTTTTAGTTTTCAGAGAAGGCATCCTAGAGGAATAGATTCTGAGGTATAAGACTGAGAATTTCCCATTGCAGCAGAATAGGAAAGGTAGACAACGGTGAGGGAAAGTGAGGCGAAAGGTCCAAGACAAAAGGCGTCCCCATTCTCAGGACCTTCTCAGAGAGTAATAATAAACTACTTTGAAATAGGCGCCCCCTACTTCGAAGTCAGACGGGGCACAAGGCCAAGGGCCCGAGGGCCATGGGGATCCTCCCGCCTAGTGGTGGAACTTGGACACAAGGCAAGAGAGAGAGGATCAAAAAGAATGGGATTTCACTCACCCTTGTAACCGATGGATGAAGTGTGAGCTGGTGTGTGGATGTCAGTCCAGCAAGGCAAGTGGAGCGTCCTTTCCTGGATCTCGTCTCAGTTTCTTGGCAAGGTGCAAGGGAGGGGACCACCAGAGGTGGGTTTGTGAAAGAAGCCCACCCAGTTGTGGTGGATCTTCCTTCCTAGGATCGGCACCAGAATATAAGGCAAGTGCAGAGAAAGAGAGAGTGAGCTGGGCAGTCAGGCAAGAAAAAGGAAATTTATTAGAGGGAAAATAGAAGGTGACTGGTCCTTAAGGAGAACCTGCATCCTCCCTTTCTGTTGGAGACCTTCTTATACCCCTCCAGTGAAAAATTGTCTGAAGGGATGGTCACATAGCCAGAGGTCTGGAATCTAATGGTCTCATAGCTTTGAGAAGATAGGTTCCAGTGAGATAACAGGATGCCATTTGGGCAATTTGGTCAGTCTCAAGGATCACTGATTTATTCTTTGCAAAGTCGACATAACAACCCATCTTATCAATGAGACCCCATGTGGGTCCTATCACTGACCACCAAAGAATTGATGGTTTCCAATTGCAGTGCTGGAGAAGGCTATTGAGAGCCCCTTGGACAGTAAGGAGATCAAACTTGTCAATATTGAAGGAAATAAACCCTGAATATTCATTGGAAGAACTGATGCCAAAGCTGATGCTCTAATATTTTGGCCACCTGATGCAAAGATCTGACTCATTGGAAAGGACTCTGGTGCTAGGTAAGATCGAGGGTAAGAGGAGAAGGGGGCAATAGAGGATGAGATGGTTGGATGGCATCACTGACTCAATGCAGATAAGTTTGAGAAAACTCTTGGAGATGATGTAAGACAGGGAAACCTGGCGTGCTGCAGTTCTTGGGGTTGCAAAGAGTCAGACACAAACTAGTGGCTGATCAGCAAAAACCCTTCTCAGACAAGATGGCAAATAGAAGAACATGAACTCACTTCTTCTTACAAAAACATCAAAATTAATAACTAATGCCTGCACAACCATTGACAAAAAAAGAAAAAAATCTGGAACCCATAAAAAAAGATATCCTACATTCAGAGACAAAGAAGAAGCCAAAACAAGAGTTTAAGAGAGATACAATCATGATAAAATCAAATCCCACACTTGCTTGTTGGGTGGTCCACAAACTGGTAAGTAATTATATCACTAAAGTCCTCCCACAGGAAGTTCTGATCCACACATCAGGCTCCCAAGCCTGGGGTCTGGCAATAGGATAAAGAGTCCCCAGTAAACCTGTTTGTAGGTCAGTGGAGTTTAATCACAAGAATCCCACACACTTGGATGACACAGGCCAAAAAAATCAACAGTGTGGAATCACAGACCCAACCATCAGCAGACAGACTGCTTAAAATCATCCTGAGCACATTACTGCCCTAAAGACACCCCTTGACACAACTCTGCCCTCCAGAGGGACAGGACCCAATACCATGCACCAGTAGGTAGGATCCAGTACCTCCCACCAGACAGCCTTCACTAACCTTTTAGACAACCTCATGCACCAAAGGACAGACAACAGAAGGAAGAAGAAGTACAATCCTAAAGCCTGAAAAACCACAGTCACAGAATGTTAGATAAAATGATATGGGAGAAGAATATGTTTTGGATGAAGGAAGAAGATAAAACCCTAGAAGAATAAGTAAATCAGGTGGGGATAGATAATCTACCAGAAAAAGAATTCAGGATAATGATAGTGAAGATGATCCAAGATCTTAGAAAAAGAATGGAGGTACAGATCAAGAAGATTAAAAAAAAAAAAAAGTTTAACCAAGACCGAGAAGAACTAAAGAACAAACAATTCATGCAGCTCAAGGTAAAAAAATAAAAAATCCAACCAAGAAATGGACAGATGACCTAAATAGACATGTCTTTAATAAAAATGAAATAAATTGCCAGTCAAGGATTGATGCATGAGACAGGGTGCTCAGGGCCAGTGCACTGGGATGACCCTGAGGGATAGGATGAGGAGGGAGGTGGGAGGGGGGTTCAGCATGAGGAACACATGTACACTGATGCCTGATTCATGTCAATGTGTGGCAAAAACCACTACAATATTGAAAAAGTAATTAGCCTCCAAATAAAATAAATAAATTACTTAAAAAAAAACATACAGCAAAGAGGCACATGAAAAGGTGCATATCATTGCTAATTATTAGATAAATTCAAATCAAAGCTGCAATAATATATTACCTCACACCAGTCAGAATGGCCATCATCAAAATGTCCACAAACAATAAATGCTGGAGACAATGTGTAGAAAATGGAAACCTCCTGCACTGTTGGTGGGAATGCTTTGCATTAGTGGTACTGCCACTAATGACAGCAGTATGGAGTTTCCTCAAAAAACTAAAAATAGAGCTAGTAAATAATCCAGCAATACCATTCCTTGGTATATATCCAGAGAAAGTCATTGTTTGAAATTATATGCTCCGATGTCCCTGGCAGTATTGTTTACAATAGCAAAGAGCAACCTAAATGTCCATCAACAGGGGGATAGATAAGGAAGAAGTGGTACATATATACAATGGAGTATTACTCAGCTTGGAATATTACTCAGCTATTAAAAAGAATGAGATAATGTCATTTGCAGCAACACAGATGGACCTTGAGATTATCATACAAAGCAAAGTAAGTCAGGCAGTGAAAGGCAAATGTAGTATGATATCACTTATGTGCAGAATATATTAAAAATAATACAAATGAACTTATTTGCAAAACAGAAACAGACTCACAGATTTAGAGAATGAACAGAATGAACATTTGGCTACCAGTGGGAAAGGATAGGGGATGAGATAGATTCAGTTTGGAATTGAAGTATACTCACTGCTGTATTTCAATAATCAACAAGGACCTACTAATGCAAGGAACTCCATTCAATATTTTGTATTAACCTAAATGGGAAAATAACTTGAAAATAACTTGAAAAATATTAGATACTTGCATATGCACAAGGTATTCACATTGTTGTACACATAAAACTAATGCAAAACTGTTAATCAGCTCTATTCTAATATGAATTAAAAAGACAAGAAAATATTAACTCTTCTTTGTATTTCTTTATCTTGAGGTTGTTTTACTTCTTCTGGGTCCCTTCAATTTCTATATGATTTTTATGATCAGCTTGTTAATATCATCAAAGAAATTAGCTGGGATATTTTATATGGATTTGACAAAATCTGTAGGTCTGTTTCAGAAGTATTGTCATAAAAACAATGTTATCTTTAATGCATGAAAATGGGATGTATGTTTACTTAGTTATTTAGATCTTTACTTTCTTTCAACAAAGTTTTGTTATTTTTGGAGTCTAAGTTTTGCATTTAGTAGTTTGTTAAATGTATTTCTGAATATTTTCATTATTGTAGATATCATTTTAAATAAAGTGGTTTCCTAAATTTCATTTTGCATTGTTTGTTGATAGTGTGTAGAAATAAAATTTTTATTGTATATAGATCTTGTGTTCTACAAATTTGCTGAACTCATATTAGCCCTAATAATTTTTGTGTGTATGAGAGGATTTCATAAGAATTAGAGCATATGGGATAGGGACTCCAATTTTCTTGGGCACACCAGTTTTGAGTAATCTCTGTCACACTGAACTGGGCTGTAGAAAGAAAATATGTAGCTCATAGCTTAAGTGCCACAGATCCTTTATACCCTTCTGAACATTTTCTTGAATAACAGTTTATTCATTTTCCTTATCCCCTTAGGATTATTTTCAAAGGCTTTAACACCACCTCCTACCACATACACATAGCACTTGCCCTCTCTCCTACTCATTTTGCAATGAATGCTCTTTAGAAAATCTGTTTTCAATTTTCTTTTCCACCATATATGGATGTTTCTATGAATAGCAAAATTTAAGGCACATAGTTGAACTCTTACCACTTACAACAATATGATAAATTAAAATTTATCATTATAAAACATAAAATTTAATAGTTCATTGAGTGAGAAAGGAAAACACATTTTGACATTCATTTTGCTGTAACATTGACTGGGCATTTGTGTCTTCTCCCCTTGGCTTATTTTTGCTGATGTGCTTATAAAGGCTTCTCTTGTGGCTCAGCCGGTAAAGAATATGCCTTCAATGTGGGAGACCTGGGTTCAATCCCTGGATTGGGAAGATCCCCTGGAGAAGGAAAAGACTCCAGCATTCTGGCTGGAGAATTCCATGGACTGTATAGTCCATGAGGTCACAAACAGTCGAACACAACTGAATGACTTTTTTTTTTTTTTAATAAAGGCTAGGGCTGCATTTGTGCCTGTAACCAGGCAGTGCTCTTCCCAGGAAGCTCTCTGGGGCCACAGAGGATGAACAAAAACCAGTATGCTGCTTCTTGTTATATTATATTTTTATGTATGTTATCTCATTTAATTCTTACAGAAATTCTGTATGTAAATATGATGCCTAGGGCTTCCCTGGTGACTCAGTGGTAAAGAATCTTCTTGCCAATACAGGATACATGGGTTCAATCCCTGATTTGGGAAGATTCCACATGCTGCAGAGCAACGAAGTTCATGAGTCACAACTATTGAGCCCATGTGCCACAACTACTGAAGCCCACATGCCCTTGAGCCCATGGTCTCCAACAAGAGAAGTCACTGTAATGAGACGACCACACACTACAGAGTAGCCCCCCTCTCCACAACTACAGAAGAGTCCATGCAACAACAAAGACCCAAGTCAGCAAAACAAATTAAATAAATTTTAAAAACCCTTAAAATATTATGTCTAACCTACAAAGAAATAAACATGCTGAGAAAAATTTTAAAAAACTAGATGTGGAGGGAAAGGTTTATAACATTTTGAGGGGGATTCAGGATAACATTACGATGTTCATTAGTTTGGGTAGGATTTATTTAATTATACACAAAGAAAGTACACATACAAAAAATGGAAAGTGATAAGTTGACCACTCTAAACTTAAATTATTCTTCACCATAAGACATCAAAACAAAATTGATAGTAGGTGACATTAGCAATGTACACCACTGGGGCAGAATGAAGAAAGAACACTTCTAAATTAATAAGATAAACATAAATCAATAAAAGGGGCAATGTCTGCAAATAGGTAATTTTAAAAAAGATTGACCAATGAGCATAAAGATGCTCAACTTCTTTAGTAATCAAATAAATGCAAAATATAAAATGAAGATATCATTTTACATCCATTAATGCTAGTTAAAATATCAATCAGACAATAAATGTTGGCAATGATATAGAGAAACAGAAAGTCTAACATAATGAACATGGGATTATAATTTGGTACAATTATTCTCAAGAGCAATTTGACAATATCTAGTAAAGTTCAGGATGCACATATTTAATAACCTGAGATCTTCACTTATCAGTGAATTGCAATTTAATATATTTAAAAGCTGAACATTTATAGAATGAAATGTATAAAAATTTTCATGCTAAGCCTTGTGGAGACAGAAATGAAAAGAAAAATCAATAAATTATAAAAGAATAATTGAGTCTAAATATGCATCAATTGAAAAGTGGATAAATATATTTTGGTATACATTTAATAGAGTCTATTCAGCAGTGAAAATGAATGAACTAGATTAAATGTATCAATATGGATAAATCTTTACCACATTAAATAAAACATACATTACATATCTAAGTACAATATCATATCATGTATATAAAAATTTACAACATCAAAGCAATTCACTGTACTACTAATCAATAAACAGATATACAATGAGTGATTATACAAATTCACATATGTAGAATAAGCATAAAATTCAATAATATTCAATAAAAAAACCATTGATGAGGAGAAAGACAAATAGCATAGATGAGAGGAACACATGGCACTATAACTATGTTTATAGCATTTTCTTTCTTTTTGTTTTGCTTGATATTATTAGTATTTAATCATGTAACTTCCAGGTATACAGCATTATAATTCTACACCTGTACACACTACAAAGTGATCACCACCATGAATGTCATCACCCATAACCACACAGTTGACTTTCTTCACTCATTTTGCCAATCCCAAAACACCTTCTTCTCTGGTAACCACTAATTTGGTTATGTATTAGTTTCTTCTTGTTTTATTTTGTTTCTTCATCTATTTTATTGTTTAGATCCCTTATATGAGTGAAACCGTATATTTGTCTTTGACTATTTACACTTGGCATAATACTATCAAGGTTCATCTATATTGTTACAAGTGGAAGGATTTTATTCTTTGTTATAGTGAATAATTTTTCCTTTTAGATACAAGTATCAGTTCAGTTCAGTTCATTTCAGTCGCTCAGTCGTGTCCAACTGTTTGTGACCCCATGAATCGCAGCACGCCAGGCCTCCCTGTCCATCACCAACTCCCCGAGTTCACTCAGACTCACATCCATCGAGTCAGTGATGCCATCCAGCCATCTCATCCTCGGTCATCCCCTTCTCCTCCTGCCTCCAATCCCTCCCAGCATCAGAGTCTTTTCCAATGAGTTGGCTCTTCGCATGAGGTGGCCAAAGTACTGGAGTTTCAGCTTTAGCATCATTCCTAAGTGAAGAGGAACTAAAAAGCCTCTTGATGAAAGTAAAAGAGGAGAGTGAAAAAGTTGGCTTAAAGCTCAACATTCAGGAAACGAAGATCATGGCATCTAATCCCATCACTCCATGGGAAATAGATGGAGAAACAGTGGAAACAGTGTCAGACTTTTTTGGGGGGGCTCCAAAATCACTGCAGATGGTGATTGCAGCCATGAAATTAAAAGATGCTTACTCCTTGGAAGAAAAGTTATGACCAACCTAGATAGCATATTCAAAAGCAGAGACATTACTTTGCCAACTAAGGTCCGTCTAGTCAAGGCTATGGTTTTTCCAGTAGTCATGCATGGATGTGAGTTGGACTGTGAAGAAGGCTGAGCGCTGAAGAATTGATGCTTTTGAACTGTGGTGATGGAGAAGACTCTTGAGAGTTCCTTGGACTGCAAGGAGATCCAACCAGTCCATTCTGAAGGAGATCAACCCTGGGATTTCTTTGGAAGGAATGATGCTAAAACTGAAGCTCCTGTACTTTGGCCACCTCACGCGAAGAGTTGACTCATTGGAAAAGACTTTGATGCTGGGAGGGATTGGGAGCAGGAGAAGAAGGGGACGACCAAGGATGAGATGGCTGGATGGCATCACTGACTCGATGGACATGAGTCTGAGTGAACTCCGGGAGTTGGTGATGGACAAGGAGGCCTGGCGTGCTGCGATTCATGGGGTCGCAAAGAGTCGGACACGACTGAGAGACTGAACTGAACTGAACTGAACTGAACTGAACTTCCAAAGAAATCCCAGGGCTGATCTCCTTCAGAATGGACTGGTTGGATCTCCTTGCAGTCCAAGGGACTCTCAAGAGTCTTTCCCAACACCACAGTTCAAAAACATCAATTCTTCGGCACTCTGCCTTCTTCACAGTCCAACTCTCACATTCATACATGACTACTGGGAAAACCATAGCCTTGACTAGACGGACCTTAGTCGGCAAAGTAATGTCTCTGCTTTTGAATATGCTATCTAGGTTTGTCATAACTTTTCTTCCAAGGAGTAAGCTTCTTTCATTTATTTATTAAAAAAATAAAAGGAATTTATTGATTAAAATCAAGTACTATAAAACTAAAATTAGTAATGTGATATTGAGGCAAGGGTGAACAAATAAGCCAATGAAACAGCTTGGTTAACTCTGAAATTCAGAAATACATACACATAAGCACACACACATACAAGCTTGATCTTAGACAAAGGTGGCACTGGTATTTTCAATAAACAGTGCTGGGTAGGAGGTTACCCATGAGGAAGAAAACTAAGACATTACACTTATCATATATAATACAGAAAATAAATTCCAGGTAGGTTTTAGAACTAAACATATAAGATACAGGCAAATCTTCCAGAATACAAATTAGAGGATCTTAAAGCAGCAATATTTCTTAAACAGAATCCAAAAGAAGATTGTCTCATATCAATAGTATACATTTTGCTTAGATTTTCTTTTCTTTTTGGATTTCTAAATTTAAGTACAACACATTTTCACTTCAGTTACTATTTTAAACGACCATTTCTTTTTTTTTTTTCTTGCATTTCTTTTTTTGGTCTTTATTATTACTCATTTTATTGTAAGAACATTTCTTTTTTTTAATTTTTATTTTTACTTTATTTTATTTACAATACCGTATTGGTTTTTGCCATACATTGACATGAATCCACCACAGGTGTACATGAGTTCCCAATCCTGAACCCCCCTCCCACCTCCCACCCCATATCATCTCTCTGGATCATCCCCGTGCACCAGCCTCAAGCATCCTGTATCCTGTATCAAACACAGACTGGTGATTCGTTTCTTACATGATAGTATACATGTATCAATGCCACTCTCCCAAATCACTCCACCCTCTCTGCAGTCACCATCTGCAGTGATTTTGGAGCCCCCCAAAATAAAGTCTGATGTATAGATAAGATATAATTAGGTATGCATACGTACAGACCACATCTTCTTTACCATTAATTCTTCAATGAGCACTTATGTTGTTTTCATATCTCAGCTATTGTAAACAATAGTACAATGAACATGCAGGTGCACATATTTTTTTGAGTTAAAATTTTTGGATTTGATACCAAAAGAAAAGGCAAAAAAGGGCAAAAATATTAAACTAAACTAAAAGCATCTGCACAGCAAAGGAAACCATTGAAAAAATAAAAAGATAACCTACTGAGTGGGAGATACTATTTGTAAATCATATATCCAATAAAGGTTAATATTCAAAAAGTATGAAGAATTCATATAATTTAACAACTGAAAAACAAACACTTGATTTCAAAATGGACAGAAGATCTGAATAGACATTTTTCCAAAGAAGAAAAACAGATGGCCAACAGGCACACGAAAAGATGTTCAACATCCCTCATTTTTTGGAAAATGCAAATCAAAACCATGAGATATTGCCTTGTACCTGTTAGCTTGGTAATTATCACAAAGATATGCCTGTGTGTGCTCAGTCGTGTTCAGCTTTTTGCAACCCCATGGATTGTAGCCCACCAGGCCCCTCTGCCCATGGAATTTTCCAGACAAGAATATTGAAGTGGGGTGCCATTTCTTGCTTCAGGGGATCTTCACAACCCAAGGATCAAAGCCAGGTCTTTTGCATCTCCTGTATTGGTCAGAAGGATCTTTACCACTAGTGCCACCTGGGAAACCCATCAAAAAGATAACAAATGACAAATATTAGAGAGGATGTGGAGGAAACAGAACATTTGTACAGTTCATGGGGCAGTAAAGTGGTGGAGCCACTATGGAAAACAGTATGGAGATTCTTCAAAAAAATAAGAATTAAACTATCATATGAATCAATGATTCTACTTTGGGGTATTTATCCAAAGAATGTGAAAACAGTAATTTGAAAAAATGTATGCATCACTACGGTCATTGCAGTATTTCATTTATTTAAGAAATAATTTGAAAAAATATGAGATAGTATTAAAGTTTTGAAGTTCATGCATGGTTGCTTGCTTATAAAATTATTTTCTACATGTTTTGCATTTGAAACGCCTCATAGCAAAAACCGTGTTAAAAATTTTGAAGAATTTCATATGTTAATTTGGAAAAGAGAACAGAAGATAAATATTATAGCTTTTTTAAATATTAGAAAATTGTCAGAAAGAATACTGATGAGTCTCATTCTGTGTTTATCTCAATGGTAGAACAGAAAAATGAAAGCTTGAAATTATATGGAGAAATATTAGGATGCAAAAGAATTTTTAAATGCTTTGACTAGTAGAAATGTGTGTTCCTTTTCTGTAATCCAGCAGTCTTTACACTTCAAGGAGAAAATTTTAGGGATGCTATAGCAGGGATTCCTGTACTGGATGGAAAAATGTATTAAAGTTTTTTTATTATTCTCTATGGAAAAGCTCTATAGAGTCAACAACAACAAAAAAGACCAGGAGCTGACTGCGGCTCAGATAATAAACTCCTTATTACCAAATTCAGACTCAAATTGAAGAAAGTAGGGAAAACTGCTAGACTATTCAGGTATGACTTAAATCAAATCCCTTATGATTATACAGTGGAAGTGAGAAATAGATTTAAGGGCTTAGATCTGATAGATAGATGCCTGATGAACTATGGAATGCGGTTCGTGACATTGTACAGGAGACAGGGATCAAGACCATCCCCATGGAAAAGAAATGCAAAAAAAGCAAAATGGCTGTCTGGTGAAGCTGTACAAATAGCTGTGAAAAGAAGAGAGGTGAAAAGCAAAGGAGAAAAGGAAAGATATAAGTATCTGAATGCAGAGTTCCAAAGAATAGCAAGAAGAGATAAGAAAGCCTTCTTCAGTGATCAATGCAAAGAAATAGAGGAAAAGAACAGAACGGGAAAGACTAGAGATCTCTTCAAGAAAATTAGAGATACCAAGGGAACATTTCATGCAAAGATGGGCTCAATAAAGGACAGACATGGTACGGACCTAACAGAAGCAGAAGATATTAAGAAGAGTTGGCAAGAATACACGGAAGAACTGTACAAAAAGGATCTTCACGACCCAGATAATCATGATGATGTGATCACTAATCTAGAGCCAGACATCATGGAATGTGAAGTTAAGTGGGCCTTAGAAAGCATCACTATGAACAAAGCTAGTGGAGGTGATGGAATTCCAGTTGAGCTGTTTCAAATCCTGAAAGATGATGCTGTGAAAGTGCTGCACTCAATATGCCAGCAAGTTTGGAAAACTCAACAGTGGCCACAGGACTGGAAAAGGTCCGTTTTCATTCCAATTCCAAACAAAGGCAATGTCAAAGAATGCTCAAACTACTGCACAATTGCACTCATCTCACATGCTAGTAAAGTAATGCTCAAAATTCTCCAAGCCAGGCTTCAGCAATACGTGAAAGGTGAACTCCCTGATGTTCAAGCTGGTTTTAGAAAAGGCAGAGGAACCAGAGATCAAATTGCCAATATCCGCTGGGTCATGGAGAAAGCAAGAGAGTTCCAGAAAAACACCTATTTCTGCTTTATTGACTATGCCAAAGCCTTTGACTGTGTGGCTCACAATAAACTGTGGAAAATTCTGAAAGAGATGAGAATACCAGACCACCTGACCTGCCTCTTGAGAAATCTGTATGCAGGTCAGGAAGCAACAGTTAGAACTGGACATGGAACAACAGACTGGTTCTAAATAGGAAAAGGAGTACATCAAGGCTGTATATTGTCACCCTGCTTATTTAACATATTCAGAATACATCATGAGAAATGCTGGACTGGAAGAAACACAAGCTGGAATCAAGATTGCCGGGAGAAATATCAGTAACCTCAGATATGCAGATGACACCACCCTTATGGCAGAAAGTGAAGAGGAGCTAAAACACCTCTTGATGAAAGTGAAAGAGGAGAGTGAAAAAGTTGTCTTAAATCTCAACATTCAGAAAATGAAGATCATGGCATCTGGTCCCATCACTTCATGGGAAATAGATGGGGAAACAGTGTCAGACTTTATTTTGGGGGGGCTCCAAAATCACTGCAGGTGGTGATTGCAGCCATGAAATTAAAAGATGCTTACTCCTTGGAAGGAAAGTTATGACCAACCTAGAGAGCATATTCAAAAGCAGAGACATTACTTTGCCAACTAAGGTCGGTCTAGTCAAGGCTATGGTTTTTCCTGTGGTCATGTATGGATGTGAGAGTTGGACTATGAAGAAGGCTGAGCGCCGAAGAATTGATGGTTTTGAACTGTGGTGTTGGAGAAGACTCTTGAGAGTCCCTTGGACTGCAAGGAGATCCAACCAGTCCATTCTGAAGGAGATCAGCCCTGGGATTTCTTTGGAAGGAATGATGTTAAAGCTGAAACTCCAGTACTTTGGCCACCCCATGAGACAAGTTGACTGATTGGAAGAGACTCTGATGCTGGGAGGGATATGGGGCTGGAGGAGAAGGGGACGACTGAGGATTAGATGGCTGGATGACATCATGGACTCGATGGATGTGAGTCTGAGTGAACTCCGGGAGATGGTGATGAACAGGGAGGCCTGGCATGCTGTGATTCATGGGTTCGCAAAAAATGGGACACGACCGAACGACTGAACTGAACTGAACTCTATGATTTGATTAAAAGATTATCCTCAAGGAGAGATAAGACTGTTAATACAACTCAAAATTTGGTAGCTTTTGTAATTCCTTTACTTTAAATTTTGTCTATAACTTCACAGCATGTTGGTATATTGCCGAGGTCCAGCCCGGGTGGATCCAGGGAATTCGACGGGTGGATGGCGTTGGCGTGGAAAGACTTATTTATTTATTAATATAAGAATAGATTGAGAAACTATAGTGTAGTAAGAAGATTAAGTGGAGGAAGAGGGCTGAATAGCTTGGTTTACACGGAAGGCCAATAAAATTCCAGACAAGGAATTTGCACCATCTACGTTGGGCCACCGGCACCCGCTTGAATATCTAAGGGTGCCTCGCCTTAAGCTCCCTTTCGCGCGGGTCTTAACCGCCAGGGCAAGTAAGTAGACCTGGTGAGCCTCCGCGCCCCAGGTGGAGATTCAGCCTGAAGTTAAAGCAAAGAGCAGAGAGAGGGAAAGGGAGAGAAGAAGAGAGAGAGAAAGACACGGGGGGAGCCAGAGTCCCAAGAAACCAGGCCGAGAGACTAGTTCGCGAAACTGGTCCAAGAAGCTGGCCCGAGAAGCTGGCCCGAAAAGCTGGTCCCATCCTTTATTGTTCAGAAGGCCTTTTATACTTTTGATAAAACATGGAGATCAATGGGTAACACAAAATTATGTAGCGTTCGCAGCCCAGACTCTTTCTGTATATCATTTTGTATACAAAAGGTCTCAGGTGATTTACATTATCTTCTGGCCAAGAGGCTTGTTAACACTTTTTGGCTCTCTTCCTTAATGAATGTTAATTTTGTTTCCCCTAAAGTGTTTTTCTTTAATCTGCATCTCCTTAAAGCATTAAAGTTACATCTCTATAGAACAAAGGTGCAGTGGGTTATAACAAAGAAGGTACTTAACTCAAAGATCTAATGTTGCTAATACCAGGTCTACTACTTGTTTTTCTATATACCAACTGTATCTAAAAATAAAGGATATGAAAATTTGGCAGCAAGCATTGACTCAACAAATAAAACTTTTAATCAGTCCTATTCTAAAGATTTTGACTCCTCGGAAGCTCCTACATTCCTAGGATGTTTTAAGCTTCCTGTGCCTCCTGCGGTCAGGAGGCCTCAATCACAAGCGCAGCTGTACGAGTCCTGCAGGCAGGCTAGAAAGCCATCAGAGGGGTTTTTGGATTGAAACACTCTTTCAAATGCAGAAGACTAAAGCCCTGAATTGACTTTTTCCAGAAAATGTCAGAAGAGTGGAAAAGCAGAGCACAAAAGCCGGCAGATTTTTGTTGGGGTACATGCTTAGGAATTTCCAGAGGGGTCCCTGAAGTCTGAGCACGCCTTGCGTATGTCAGCTTCCTTCCTCATGACCTTGTCACGGGCGGGATTCCTCACACTGGCTCCCGGCAGTATATTTTGTGACCAGAAGCAATATTAAATAGAAGGGAAAGGCTACTCACTCCAGAATTGTGGCCTGGAGAATTCCATGGACTATATAGCATCAGACATGTCTGACACATTGGACACATCTGACAGCGTTTATATAAGGTTAGACACATCTGTCAGCGTCAGACATGACTGAGAAATGTTCACTTTAATAGAAGAAAGTTTCAAATCATCTTGATGGGCAGAATAATGTGGCCTAAAATAACAAATAAACATATATCACATATAAAAGTAGGACATTTACAACATGTACCCATGGCCCAATTAAAAAAGAATCTATACAATACAAAACAAGGAATATTTTCTTTTTCCCTTGTAAAGAAAACAATGGTGAACTCCATCCCAGACTAAAGATTGAGCAGAATGACAAGATGGTCATTCCATTCTTACTATGCACCAATATATATCATTGTCTAGAAAATGGAATTGATAGTACAACAGTTATAGACGACACAGTTAAAAATATGAAACCAGAGACAAATTACCAGATGCTAAGGGTATTCACAGAATTGATACATGAATAAAAATTAGAGGAACTACAGAACTGGAAAAGGTAACTTAAAGGGAAGGGCAAGCAATAGCTCAGGCCAAAGATAGAAATGCTCTCATGTGGAAGAAGTATTAGTTTTAAGAGTGATAATTATTTTTGATCAATTTAAAGAAAAATGTTCTGAAAATGTAAAGATATCCTACAACACAAAAGACAATCTATTTTGTGACATGGTAATTTTTTAATCATTGAGAGTGTTTAAGCTTATGTTGGATGACAATTTTCAGGATAGTTGTTTCAGGTATTTTTGCATGAGGTATGATCCACCATAAAGAACGAGATGAGCATATATTTGTACCAAATTATTGACAACATTAGTGTTAAAAGTAAAAGTACCTTTTATGAAGTCTTGGAAGATTATTATTTATTGAAATCATAGAACCATTCCACTTTGCTTTATCAAAATGCTTTTGATTTTTATTTTATAATTAATTTTTGTTTTGAAAAAATATCATATATAATTTAAGAAATTAAGAAAATGTATGTAGGAAAATGGAAATAACACAGAGTTTGTTGTACCAAATCAAATTATGCACATCAGCTGAATACAACAGGCTGGTTCCAAATAGGAAAAGGAGTACATCAAGGCTGTATATTGTCACCCTGCTTATTTAACTTCTATGCAGAGTACATCATGAGAAACGCTGGGCTGGAAGAAGCACAAGCTGGAATCAAGATTGCCGGGAAAAATACCAATAACCTCAGATATGCAGATGACACCACCCTTATGGAAGAAAGTGAAGAGGAACTAAAGAGTCTCTTTATGAAAGTGAAAGAGGGGAGTAAAAAAGTTGGCTTAAAGCTCAACATTCAGAAAACTAAGATCATGGCATCTGGCCCCATCACTTCATGGGAAATAGATGGGGAAACAGTGTCAAACTTTATTTTGGGGGGCTCCAGAAGCACTGTGGATGGTGATTGCAGCCATGAAATTAAAAGACACTTACTCCTTGAAAGGAAAGTTATGACCAACCTAGAGAGCATATTCAAAAGCAGAGACATTACTTTGCCAACATAGGTCCATCTAGTCAAGGCTATGGTTTTTCCAGTAGTCATGTATGGATGTGAGAGTTGGACTGTGAAGAAGGCTGAGCACCGAAGAATTGATGGTTTTGAAGTGTGGTGTTGGAGAAGACTCTTGAGAGTCCCTTGGCCTGCAAGGAGATCCAACAAGTCCATTCTAAAGGAGATCAGTCCTGGGTGTTCTTTGGAAGGAATGATGCTAATGCTGAAACTCCAGTACATTGGCCACTTCATGCGAAGAGTTGACTCATTGGAAAAGATCCTGATGCTGGGAGGGATTTGGGGCAGGAGGAGAAGGGGATGACTGAGGATGAGATGGCTGGATGGCATCACTGACTCGATGGACATAAGTCTGAGTGAACTCCGGGAGTTGGTGATGGACAGGGAGGCCTGGCATGCTTCAGTTCTTGGGGTCACAGAGTTGGACATGACTGAGCGACTGAACTGAACTGAGCTGAATGAATTAGAAAGACATAAAGGTAGATAGATTGATGGATGGATGGATAGGTAGGTATTCAAATAGATAATGATAGATATATAAATTAATAATAGAAAATGCTTTAAAAGTATTGGACCCTAATGTATGGATTATAAAAAAAAAACGTATTGAATGGAAATTTATATGAATTTAACAGAACAAGGAGGGCTTCCCCGATGGCTCACTGGGTAAAGAATCTGCCTCCAGTGGAGGAGACACAGGGGATGTGGTTTCGAGTCCTGGATTGGGAAGATCCTCTGGAGAAGATAATGGCTACCCACTCCAGTATTCTTGCCTAGAGAATCCCATGGACAAAGGAACCTGAAGTTCTTCAGTTCAAAGGGTCGCAAAGATTCAGACATGACTGAGTAACTACACACACACACAAGGAAAACAAAAACAAAAACAAAAACAAAACATAGCAAGAAACTGAAAATGAAGGAAATGCTAAAGATTTTTTAAAATATTACTTCATCATAAGAAATCATTTCTTTGACTAATACCTCTCAGTATATTCTCTGCTTCTATGTGTTAAACTATTTTAGATTCCTCATGTGAGTAGTAGCATATAGTATTTGTCCTTCTGTATCTGGCTTATTTTACTTAACCTATGTTCTAGAGAACTACTATGTAGCATTGCACCTATAGTTAATAACACTGTATTATATACTTTAAAATTAACCAAGAAGGTAGATCATATATTGTGTTCTTATCACACAAAAATATTAATAGTAATAAAAAAATCACAGTAAGAGAAAACTTTTGGAGGTGATGAATATGTTTATGGCTTTGGTTTTATGGATGTATAAAAAAAGTGAAAATGTTAGTCGCTCAGTTGTGTCTGACTCTTTGCTACTCCATGGGTACTTGCTAGGCTCCTCTGTCCATGGAATTCTCCAGGCAAGAATACTGGAGTGAGTAGCCATTCCATTTCCAGGAGATCTTCCTGACCCATGGATTGAACCGAGGTATCCTGCATTGCAGGCAGATTATTTACCGTCTGAGTCACCAAGGATACCATGGATGTATATTTATCTCCAAACTCATCAATTTGTATTCATTAATTATGTATAGTATTTTAATATCAATAATATTTCAACAAAGTGTTTTTTAAAAGAAATTGCTTCTTGATATCTATCTGTAAATATAAGAAAATAGATTCTGAAAAAAAGTTTTCATTTTGTATCTTTAATTACTCTTAAGTTTACAGAGTATCTGTTGGCTCTGTGGTATAAAAGACAGACACAGTATTCTTACATGTTGTCCTACCTCCCTCTATTTCTTTTCCTGACTTGATATTTATGTTATTATTTTTACACCATCAAGACTTATAGTATTTAAATATCTCTTATTATTCTAATTTGCTCGTTTATAGCTATATGATTTGTTTGTATTTTGATATATCTCGTAACTCACTTGGTTTCATCATCAAGATTTTTTTTAATTTTTCTCCAAAAGCTTTCATAAGTATTACCTCTTCAATTCTTTCATATCTTAGAATGCTTACTGCCTTTATGTTTCACCATATTTTTTATTAAGGGGAGAATTCTTGGATCACATTTCCTTTAAGAATAAAATATTTGTCTTGAAATTCCATCACTTAATAATAAACATATCTTACTGTGATCATTCCATGTCAATTTTTTCCTGGAAACTTTTTGTAGCTTTTTCATCATTTCCTGGAAATTTACTTATGCTATATATTTTAATAATTTTCCTAATCAGTATGTTGAGTTCTTTATTTTAGAGACAGCAGTTATCCACATAGGAAATGTTTTTTGGCTTCCATATCTATTTATTTTCTGCTTATTTTGTCTTTCATAGTTGTGTTCACTGTAATTAAGACTTTCTTTCATATTAGTAACTTGATTTTTATTCATATATATTCTTTACTCTTTCTAGTTTATTAATTATATAAAGAAAATTTGAATCTTGATTTATTGTCAATAATCTCATTTGTTTAATCCAATCTGATCTAAAATAATAACATTTATGGTGACTTTCCTTGTGTTCCTTGGCTTATGTTTTCTTTAGGTATAATTTCATTTTCTGTCTTTTGTATTAAAAGTGTCTCATATTTTTCTTCTTTTGCTGTAACACATTGCCATAATACCCATGCTAAATGTTTTTTTTTAGCTTTTTCACACAATGGACTCCCTGGAGCTTTGTTCTCATTTAAGATGGGTGACTTTAACTCCCTTGCCAATGCTTTTGAGAGTTAAATATTTCCTCTAAGGACCAATTTGCTTGAGACTGGTCCCATTCACTTTTTCTGTAGTCTGCTTTCATGGAGAGAAGAGAGAACAATTTTGTGCCTGGATTCCTTTTCCCAGATTTTATCTGATACACCAAGATATACTCTCCTAATTGTCAAATGCATTCCATTCGTTTGACATCCTCCAACTTTAAATTTACTCTATTAATTCTTCAATTAGCCTTAGAATATTCACTTCTGTTAGAGAAATTCAGTCTCACAACTTCCTGTTTTACACTTGAGAAATGGAACATTTTCTGCTGTATCAATAAGCAAAGGAATGCACAGTCATCAGCAACTGTAGCCACAGTTGATAGTGAGATTGTGTGCCCTGAGGGAATGCAGGAAGTAAAGAAAATTTGCCACCTAGCAGGCACTGGACTGAAGCCACTCCTTATGATAAGACTTGAGGAAACTCAGGATGTGAACAAAACAGGATACTGGCTGGAAATAACTGAAGTGCATATCAAAGAAATTATTTCTGTAAGCCCAGATACTTGCATCTTCTCATACATAGCAAAATGCTAAATTCCTTAATTTGGGATATCTGGTTTTAATTTATAATAATTTTTTGATGTTCAAACAACCTGACCTTTGTTGCAAAACTTCTATATAATCTGAATCCCTCTTCCCATCTCCTCAGAGCAGTTCTCTCAGGGTGGCTTGAGGTGCTGTCTCCTGGGATAAACTCTTAAAAATTCCTGCCAATTAAAACATAACTTTTAACTTTTAGGTTGTTAAAAAGTTTTTTAAGGACACACATTTATGTCTCCAGCATCTGTTTTCTCTAAGAGAGTCAAAATGTGCTGTGTACTTGGTTGCTCAGTGTTGTCCAACCTTTGCAAATGGACTGTAGCCCGCCAGGCTCCTCTGACCATGGGGGTTCTCCTGGCAAAATACTGAAGTGGGTTGCCATGCTCTGCTCGATGGGATTTTCCGGATTGAACCCAGGTCAGCCAGGCTTCAGCAATACATGAACCGTGAACTTTCTGATGTTCAAGCTTGTTTTAGAAAAGGCAGAGGAACCAGAGATCAAATTGCAAACATCCGCTGGATCATGGAAAAAGCAAGAGAGTTCCAGAAAAACATATATTTCTGCTTTATTGATATGTGGCTCAGAGGTTAAAGCGTCAGCCTGCAATGCGGGAGACCTGGGTTCAATCCCTGGGTCGGGAAGCTTCCCCTGGAGAAGGAAATGGCAACCTACTCCAGTATTCTTGCCTGGAGAATCCCATGGACAGAGGAGCCTGGTGGGCTACAGTCCACGGGGTCGCAAAAGTCAGACATGACTGAGCGACTTCATTTTCACTTTCACTGCTTTATTGACTATGCCAAAGCCTTTGACTGTGTGGATCACAATAAACTGTGGAAAATTCTGAAAGAGATGGGAATACCAGACCACCTGACCTGCCTCTTGAGAAATCTGTATGCAGGACAGGAAGCAACAGTTAGAACTAGACATGGAACAACAGACTGGTTCCAAATAGGAAAAGGAGTATGTCAAGGCTGTATATTGTCACCCTGCTTATTTAACTTCTATGCAGAGTACATCGTGAGAAACGCTGGACTGGAAGAAACACAAGCTGGAATCAAGATTGCCAGGAGAAATATCAATAACCTCAGATATGCAGATGACACCACCCTTATGGCAGTAAGTGAAGAGGAACTAAAAAGCCTCTTGATGAAAGTGAAAGAGGAGACTTAAAAGGTTGGCTTAAAGCTCAACACAGAAAATGAAGATCATGGAATCCGGTCCCATCATTCCATGGGAAATAGATGGGGAAACAGTGGAAACAGTGTCAGATTTTATTTTTCTGGGCTCCAAAATCACTGCAGATGGTGATTGCAGCCATGAAATTAAAAGACGCTTACTCCTTGGAAGAAAAGTGAGCAACCTAGATAGTATATTCAAAAGCAGAGTCATTACTTTGCCAACTAAGGTCCGTCTAGTCAAGGCTATGGTTTTTCCAGTAGTCATGTATGGATGTGAGAATTGGACTGTGGAGAAGGCTGAGCACTGAAGAATTGATGCATTTGAACTGTGGTGTTGGAGAAGACTCCTGAGAATCCCTTGGACTGCAAGGAGATGGAAGGAATGATGCTAATACTGAAACTCCAGTACTTTGACCACCTCATGCGAAGAGTTGACTCATTGGAAAAGACTCTGATGCTGGGAGGGATTGGGGGCAGGAGAAGAAGTGGACGACCGAGGATGAGATGGCTGGATGGCATCATGGACTCGATGGACGTGAGTCTGAGTGAACTCTGGGAGTTGGTGATGGACAGGGAGGCCTGGTGTGCTGCGATTCATGGGGTTGCAAAGAGTCGGACATGACTGAGAGAACTGAACTGAACTCCCACATTGCAGGCAGATTCTTTAATGATGAGCCACCAGGGAAGCCCAAGAATACCGGAGTGAGTAGCCTGTCCCTTCTGCAGAGGATCTTCCCAATCCAGGAATCGAACTGGGGTCTCCTGCATTGCAGGAGGATTCTTTACCAGCTAAGCTACCAGGAAGCCCAGGAGAGTCACAATATGGATACCCAGTTAGTCTGCTTTCCCATTTTGCAAAATTTGTGAGAATTCTCAGGGTTTTGTGGAATCACCATTAGTTTCTAAAGGGTTGGAATGAGATAGACCTTGTTATGTTCCTCTCTAATAGCTGTTTCTCTACAATATCACTTCTTCCTTTTCTTGTTTACCACATTTTAAAACTAATTACATTGGGCTATGCCTCTAGTTTAGGTTTTGCTATTTTTTTTCTTATTAATTAAAAAAATGTGTTTTTGTTATTTTCACCTTGTTAATATTTGTTGGGTTTTATTTTTTTTCTTTTTCTTTTTTTTTTTAAATTTTAAAATCTTTAATTCTTACTTGCATTCCCAAACATGAACCCCCCTCCCACCTCCCTCCCCATAACATCTCTCTGGGTCATCCCCATGCACCAGCCCCAAGCATCCTGTATCCTGCGTCAGACATAGACTGGTGATTCGATTCTTACATGATAGTATACATGTTAGAATGCCATTCTCCCAAATCATCCCACCCTCTCCCTCTCCCTCTGAGTCCAAAAGTCCATTATACACATCTGTGTCTTTTTTGCTGTCTTGCATACAGGGTCGTCATTGTCATCTTTCTAAATTCCATATATATGTGTTAGTATACTGTATTGGTGTTTTTCTTTCTGGCTTACTTCACTCTGTATAATCGGCTCCAGTTTCATCCATCTCATCAGAACTGATTCAAATGAATTCTTTTTAACGGCTGAGTAATATTCCATTGTGTATATGTACCACAGCTTTCTTATCCATTCATCTGCTGATAGACATCTAGGTTGTTTCCATGTCCTGGCTATTATAAACAGTGCTGCGATGAACATTGGGGTACATGTGTCTCTTTCAATTCTGGTTTTCTCGGTGTATATGCCCAGCAGTGGGATTGCTGGGTCATAAGGTAGTTCTATTTGAAATTTTTTAAGGAATCTCCACACTGTTCTCCATAGTGGCTGTACTAGTTTGCATTCCCACCAACAGTGTAGGAGGGTTCCCTTTTCTCCAGCATTTATTGCTTGCAGATTTTTGGATCGCAGCCATTCTGACTGGTGTGAAGTGGTACCTCATTGTGGTTTTGATTTGCATTTCTCTAATAATGAGTGATGTTGAGCATCTTTTCATGTGTTTGTTAGCCATCCGTATGTCTTCTTTGGAGAAATGTCTATTTAGTTCTTTGGCCCATTTTTTGATTGGGTCATTGATTTTTCTGGAATTGAGTTGCAGAAGTTGTTTGTATATTTTTGAGATTAGTTGTTTGTCAGTTGCTTCATTTGCTATTATTTTCTACCATTCAGAAGGCTGTCTTTCCACCTTGCTTATATTTTCCTTTGTTGTGCAGAAGCTTTTAATTTTAATTAGATCCCATTTGTTTATTTTTGCTTTTATTTCCAGAATTCTGGGAGGTGGATCATAGAGGATCCGGCTGTGATTTATGTCTGAGAGTGTTTTGCCTATGTTCTCCTCTAGGAGTTTTATAGTTTCTGGTCTTATGTTTAGATCTTTAATCCATTTTGAGTTTATTTTCGTGTGCGGTGTTAGAAAGTGATCTAGTTTCATTCTTTTACAAGTGGTTGACCAGTTTTCCCAGCACCAATTGTTAAAGAGATTGTCTTTACTCCATTGTATATTCTTGCCTCCTTTGTCAAAGATAAGGTGTCCATATGTGTGTGGATGTATCTCTGGGCTTTCTATTTTGTTCCATTGATCTATATGTCTGTCTTTGTGCCAGTACCATACTGTCTTGATGACTGTGGCTTTGTAGTAGAGCCTGAAGTCAGGCAAGTTGATTCCTCCAGTTCCATTCTTATTTCTCAAGATTGCTTTGGCAATTTGAGATTTTTGTATTTCCACACAAATCTTGAAATTATTTGTTCTAGTTCTGTGAGAAATATGGCTGGTAGCTTTATAGGGATTGCATTGAATTTGTAAATTGCTTTGGGTAGTATACTCATTTTCACTATATTGATTCTTCCAATCCATGAACATGGTATATTTCTCCATCTATTAGTGTCCTCTTTGATTTCTTTCATCAGTGTTTTATAGTTTTCTATATATAGGTCTTTAGTTTCTTTAGTTAGATATATTCCTAAGTATTTTATTCTTTTCATTGCAATGGTGAATGGAATTATTTCCTTAATTTCTTTTTCTACTTTCTCATTATTAGTGTATAGGAATGCAAGTGATTTCTGTCTGTTAATTTTATATCCTGCAACTTTACTGTATTCATTGATTAGCTCTAGTAATTTTCTGGTGGAGTCTTTAGGGTTTTCTATGTAGAGGATCATGTCATCTGCAAACAGTGAAAGTTTTACTTCTTCTTTTCCAATTTGGATTCCATTTAATTCTTTTTCTGCTCTGATTGCTGTGGCCAAAACTTCCAGAACTATGTTGAATAGTAGCGGTGAAAGTGGGCACCCTTGTCTTGTTCCTGACTTTAGGGGAAATGCTTTCAGTTTTTCACCATTGAGGATAATGTTTGCTGTGGGTTTGTCATATATAGCTTTTATTATGTTGAGGTATGTTCCTTCTATTCCTGCTTTCTGGAGAGTTTTTATCATAAATGGATGTTGAATTTTGTCAAAGGCCTTCTCTGCATCTATTGAGATAATCATATAGTTTTTATTTTTCAATTGTTAATGTGGTGAATTACATTGATTGATTTGCGGCTATTGAAGAATCCTTGCATTCCTGGGATAAAGCCCACTTGGTCATGGTGTATGATCTTTTTAATGTGTTGTTGGATTCTGATTGCTAGAATTTTGTTGAGGATTTTTGCATCTATGTTCATCAGGGATATTGGCCTGTAGTTTTCTTTTTTTGTGACATCTTTGTCAGGTTTTGGTATTAGGGTGATGGTGGTCTCATAGAATGAGTTTGGAAGTTTACCTTCCTCTGCAATTTTCTGGAAGAGTTTGAGTAGGATAGGTGTTAGCTCTTCTCGAAATTTTTGGTAGAATTCAGCTGTGAAGACGTCTGGACCTGGGCTTTTGTTTGCTGGAAGATTTTTGATTACAGTTTCAATTTCCGTGCTTGTGATGGGTCTGTTAAGATTTTCTATTTCTTCCTGATTCAGTTTTGGAATATTGTACTTTTCTAAGAATTTGTCCATTTCTTCCACGTTGTCCATTTTATTGGCATATAACTGCTCATAGTAGTCTCTTATGATCCTTTGTATTTCTGTGTTGTCTGTTGTGATCTCTCCATTTTCATTTCTAATTTTATTGATTTGATTTTTCTCTCTCTGCTTCTTGATGAGTCTGGCTAATGGTTTGTCAATTTTATTTATCCTTTCAAAGAACCAGCTTTTGGCTTTGTTGATTTTTGCTATGGTCTCTTTTGTTTCTTTTGCATTTATTTCTGCCCTAATTTTTAAGATTTCTTTCCTTCTACTCACTCTGGGGTTCTCCAATTCTTCCTTTTCTAGTTGCTTTAGTTGTAGAGTTAGGTTATTTATTTGGCTTTTTTCTTGTTTCTTAATGTATGCCTGTAGTGCTATGAACTTTCCTCTTAGCACTGCTTTTATAGTGTCCCACAGGTTTTGGGTTGTTGTGTTTTCATTTTCATTCGTTTCTATGCATATTTTGATTTCTTTTTTGATTTCTTCTGTGATTTGTTGGTTATTCAGAAGTGTGTTGTTCAACCTCCATATGTTGGAATTTTTAATAGTTTTTCTCCTGTAATTGAGATCTAATCTTAATGCATTATGGTCAGAAAAGATACTTGGAATGATTTCGATTTTTCTGAATTTATCAAGTTTAGATTTATGGCCCAGGATGTGATCTATCCTGGAGAAGGTTCCATGAGCACTTGAGAAAAAGGTGAAATTCATTGTTTTGGGGTGAAATGTCCTATAGATATCAATTAGGTCTAACTGATCTAATGTATCATTTAAAGTTTGCATTTCTTTGTTAATTTTCTGTTTAGTTGATCTGTCCATAGGTGTGAGTGGGGCATTAACGTCTCCCACTATTATTGTGTTATTGTTAATTTCCCCTTTCATACTTGTTAGCATTTGTCTTACATATTGTGGTGCTCCTATATTGGGTGCATATATATTTATAATTGTTATATCTTCTTCTTGGATTGATCCTTTGATCATTATGTAGTGGGCTTCTTTGTCTCTTTTCACAGCCTTTGTTTTAAAGTCTATTTTATCGGATATGAGTATTGCCACTCCTGCTTTCTTTTGGTCTCTATTTGTGTGGAATATCTTTTTCCAGCCCTTCACTTTCAGTCTGTATGTGTCCCTTGTTTTGAGGTTGGTCTCTTGTAAGCAGCATATAGAGGGGTCTTGTTTTTGTATCCATTCGGCCAGTCTTTGCCTTTTGGTTGGGGTGTTCAACCCATTTACGTTTAAGGTAACAATTGATAAGTATGATCCCATTACCATTTTCTTTATTGTTTTGGGTTCGGGTTTATACACCCTTTTTGTGTTTCCTGTCTAGAGAATATCCTTTAGCATCTGTTGGTTTGGTGGTGCTGAATTCTCTCAGCTTTTGCTTGTCTGTAAAGCTTTTGATTACTCCTTCGTATTTGAATGAGATCCTTGCTGGGTACAGTAATCTGGGCTGTAGGTTATTTTCTTTCATCACTTTAAGTATGCCTTGCCATTCCCTCCTGGCCTGAAGAGTTTCTATTAAAAGATCAGCTGTTATCCTTATGGGAATCCCCTTGTGTGTTATTTGTTGTTTTTCCCTTGCTGCTTTTAATATTTGTTCTTTGTGTTTGATCTTTGTTAATTTGATTAATATGTGTCTTGGGGTGTTTCGCCTTGGGTTTATCCTATTTGGAACTCTCTGTGTTTCTTGGACTTGGGTGATTATTTCCTTCCCCATTTTAGGGAAGTTTTCAACTATTATCTCCTCAAGGATTTTCTCATGATCTTTCTTTCTGTCTTCTTCTTCTGGGACTCCTATAATTCAAATGTTGGAGCGTTTCATATTGTCCTGGCGGTCTCTGAGATTGTCCTCATTTCTTTTAATTCGTTTTTCTTTTTTCCTCTCTGATTCATTTATTTCTACCATTCTATCTTCTATTTCACTAATCCTATCTTCTGCCTCCGTCATTCTACTATTTGTTGCCTCCAGAGTGTTTCTGATCTCATTTATTGCATTATTCATTATATATTGACTCTTTTTTATTTCTTCTAGGTCCTTGTTAAACCTTTCTTGCATCTTCTCAATCCTTGTCTCTAGGCTATTTATCTGTGATTCCATTTTGATTTCAAGATTTTGGATCATTTTCACTATCAATATTTGGAATTCCTTCTCAGGTAGATTCCCTATCTCTTCCTCTTTTGTTTGGTTTGGTGGGCATTTCTCCTGTTCCTTTACCTGCTGAGTATTCCTCTGTCTCTTCATCTTGGTTATATTGCTGCATTTGGTGTGGCCTTTTTATATTCTGGTAATTTGTGGAGTTCTCTTTATTATGGAGCTTCCTCACTGTGGGTGGGGTGGTATCAGTGGCTTGTCAAGGTTTCCTGGTTAGGGAGGCTTGTGTTGAAGTTCTGGTGGGTGGAGCTGGGTTTCTTCTCTCTGGAGTGCAGTGGAGTGACCAGTAATGGGTTATGAGACATCAAAGGTTTTGGGATAATTTTGAGCTGCCTGTATATAGAAGCTCAGGGGAGTGTTCCTGTGTTGATGGAGAATTTGTGTGGTATGTCTTATTTTAGAACTTGTTGGCCGTTGGGTGGAGCTTGGTTTTGGTGTAGGTATGAAGGCATTTGATGAGCTCCTATTGCTTAATGTTCCCTGAATTCAAGAGTTCTCTAATGTTTTCAGTTTAATTTTTACAGTAGCCTCTAGACTTCTCCATCAATACAGCACCGATGATAAAACATCTAGGTTAAAGATGAAAAGTTTCTCCACATTGAGGGACACTCAGAGAGGTTCACTGAGTTACAAGGAGAAGATAAGATGGAGGGGGTAGTTAGAGGTAACTGGAATGAGATGCGGTGAGATCAAAAGAGGAGAGAGCAAGCTAGGCAGTAGTCACTTCCTTATGTCCGCTCTATAGTCTGGACCGCTCAGAGGTATTTGTGGAGTTATATGGGGAAGCAGAGAGGGAGGAAGTAGACAGAGGTGGCCAGGAGGATAAGAGAGAGGAATGAGAAGGAGAGAGACAAATCCTGCCAGTAACCAGCTCCTTATGTGTTCTCCACCGTCTGGAACACACAGAGATTCACAGAGTTGGATAGAGAAGAGATGCGGGAGAAAAGAGACAGAGGCCACCTGGTGGAGAAAAAGGAGAATCCAAAGGAGGAGAGAGTGGTCAAGCCAGTAATCTCGCTCTCAGGTAAACTTGGGTAGTGAAGTTTGGGTTTTTAAATGTACAAAATTGACAACAAAAACCTAAGAGCAAAGGTTAAAAATCTAGAGTAGAGGTTGGATTTTCAAAAATACAATATTAATGAAAAGAAGCAGAAGGAAAAAGGAAGAAAGAAAAAAAAGAGGGAGAGAGAAAAAAAGAAGAGAAAAAAGAAAAAAAAAAACAAGAATTATTAAAAAAAAAAAACACCATCAACCATCCAAAAAACGTCTTTTTTTGTTTTTTAATAGTAATAGTAGGTTATAAAAATAAAAATTAGTGGAGAAAGAGAAGACTTAACAATTTAAAAAAAGTTAGAAAAAAAAAGAAAAAAAAAAGGAATGATTTTAAAAATAGTAAAAATATTTCTAGCCCTTCTCTGATGTTGTGGGCCGTGTGGGATCACTTCTAAGGTGGTTCTCTCTGTTTAACTTCTTCTGTTTGCTGGTTTTTTAGGCTCACTAGTTCACTCGCGCTGTGGGGAGGGGGGATGCTGCAAACAAATAGCACTGTCATGTGCACACAGTGTCTCAGCCCCGCTGGACCTGTCCCTTCTCACGGAGCACAAACCACTCCGGCTCTACGATGTTCAGCTGGGAACCGTCTGGGGCCGGCCCTAGGCTGCGTGCACTTCCCCAGTCCAAGCCGCTCAGGTTCGGCGCTCAGGCAGCCCTCAGAGGCACAGATTCGGCTGGGACTGCGCTTTGTGCCCTTCCCAGGTCCGAGTAGCTCAGGAGTTTGGCGGGCACGATCGCCGTGACTTGTCGCCTTTTCTGCCGCTGCTGCTCAGCTTTCTGGGTGGACTGCTGGCACCCCCCGTGAGGCAGATGGTGACTGTCCAGCACCCCCAGAAGTCTTAGCAAAGGAGCCTGCTTGCAGTTAGGTAAGTAAAGTCTCTCCAGGTCTGCAATTGCCCCTTTCCAGTCCTTACGGCTCTGGCTGCCTGTCCCTGGCGGGGGATGGTCTGCAGCCGGCTTATTCAGTTCTGTCCTTTGTTCTGTGCTCGGTCCTGGTGGTGTCTTATGTTCGAGCTTTTTGCGTGGTAGCTATCCCACAGTCTGGTTTGCTAGCCCAAGTTAGATCGTTCTGGTTGCGCGTGGGGCGTTCCTGCCTGATTCTTACAAAGCACTGCAGCCCGCGCCTCCCGCGCTTCCCTGCCCTGACCCCCACTTCCCAGTGGTGGATGCAGGCCGTCTGTGCTGCTTTTCCACTGGGGGAGTTACTGTTGGGCTTGTAATCTGTTGGTTTAATTATTTCTTTATTTTTCCTTCCTGTTATGTTGCCCTCTGTGTTTCCAAGGCTCGCCAACAGACTCGGCAGGGAGAGTGTTTCCTGGTGTTTGGAAACCTCTCTTCTTAAAATTCCCTTCCTGGGACGGGCTTCCCTTCCCAGGACGGAGCTCCCTCCCCACCTCATTTGTCTCCTTTTTCGTCTTTTATATTTTTTCCTACCTGTTTTTGAAGACAATGGTCTGCTTTTCTGGTTGCCTGATGTCCTCTGCCAGCCTACAGAAGTTGTTTTGTGGTGTTTTCTCTGCGTTGAAATGTTCTTTTGAGGAATTTATGAGGGAGAAAGTGGTCTTCCCGTCCTATTCCTCTGCCATCTTTACAGTTCCCCCTGTTGGGTTTTATTAATCATTCTTTTAAATAAGGGTATGAGATGGATTAGAGGAAGAATATTATCTTAAGGAGTTTTCTTCTTTTCCATTTAAAACTGAAGATCTGAAGATTTGCCTTTACATGATCCAAATTTAAAATTAGAAAATGAACTGGGGCCTTTTTTAAAAAAAAAAACATATTTATCATTTTATTCAATTTTGTCTTATGACTAAGTGATTTTAAGGAAGTTTCATTGTAAATAACATCTTCTGAACTGTTCTAAAATATAAAGATGTGTTACTCACAAAAGTATGAAATTTGATTCCCGTGGATATAATGGATACCTAGATCACAAAAAATTGTATGAAAAGTATAAGACTTTTCTAAGTGAACATGTTTCATGTGTGCAAGTAATGTTTTATTTAAAGACAAAAGGCAAAGGTCTATAGTTTCCTTGGAGTTACTTATATTTTCATTACTATTTTATTTTGTTCTTATACACTATATTTCCAATATCAAAATATTAACATTTATTCATATGATATCATTTTTTGTCTTTGATATAACCTAATACAGCATGAATGTGAAAAAATGGAAAAAAGATTTGCCACCTAATTGTATAAATTAGAGATGAAAAACATATATTGATTATCTTGTCCAGTGTCCTTCATTTTTTCTAATTATTTGTTTTATTTTTTATAAAAGTCATGGTTTGCTTCTAGACAAAAGCACATTTATTTGGTTTTATGCTGAAGTTTTAAATACAAATTCAACCCTATCAGACAATACAAAGTCCAATTTTAAGTTTATGATATTCAGCTATTTTTATGCATTTTATCCTCTAGCAGTCATGTGTACATGCTATCATTTCTTTTTTTCATTAAGAAAATGCTGTGTATGAGTCCCAAGTTATTTTCAATGTAACGTAAAGCCTGACTCAGTAAATATTCTGACAGGAAGAGTAAGTCTACATGATTTTGGCAGTGATAATATTATGGCCCAATTGTTACAGCAGGCAACCTACTGGGTAAAAGTAGAGAAATGGGAGCAAGGGCCAGGTGGCAGGATCAGGCATCTTGTAAACAGCAGGGGTTCATGGACAAAGAAAAGTAGGAAACCTCCAGACCCAGACTGACAGGAAGTCACACACTTTAGGTGATGAGTGTCCTGGTAGCAGACTAAGAAAGGTGGAGATAGGTGAAAATCTCCTGCACCCAAACATAATTTTTTGTTCCTTATGATGTCATTACAATAAAATTAGCCTTACAGATGAAAAGTACCCATCATGCTCTGAGGCCATAATACTTCTGATCTAAGCTAAATAAGGGCAAAAATCCCTCTTCCCCTGAGGAAGATGGAGCCTAGAGGAAAATCAGGGAATACGACCCCCTATACTCGCCCGTTCCCCAGTAAATACTCTTCTCCTTCATTTTTATGTCCCTCATAACTGGCTTGCTAAAGGGCAAGCAACTACTCGCCTTTTTACCTGCTGTCCCTTTGAAAGTATCACTTCAGTTCAGTTCATTTCAGTCAGTCAGTCCGTGTCTCCATGTGTGTGTGGGACTCCTTGGATGGAAGTCACAGCATGCCAGGCCCCCTGCTTAGGATCACAATCCCGGAGTTCACTCAAACTCATGCCCATCGTGTGTGTCTGTGTGTGTGGTGTGGAGTTGATGTCATCAGTTATCTCATCCTCTCGTCAATCCCCTTCTCTCAGCCCCAGTTCCTCCCAGCTTCAGGAGGTCTTCTCCAATGAGTCAACTCTTTGCATGAGGTGGCTTCTGTAGAAGTTTGGAGTATCAGTGTCAGCATCAGTCCTCTCAATGAAACACCCAGGGACTGACTCCTCAGATATGGACTGGTTTGGATCGGCTCCTTGCAGTCTAAAGGAGCTCTTCAAGAACTCTTCTCCAACACCACAGTTCAATAGCATCAATTCTTTGGATGCTCAGCTTTCTTCCCAGTCCAACTCTCATGCATCCAGATCGATGACCCACTGGAAAAACCATACCTTACTAGACCGAAACTTTGTTGGCAAAGTAATATCTCTGCTTTTGAATATACTATGTAGGTTGGTCATAACGTTTATTTTCCAAGCGAGTAAGTATCTTTTAATCTTTCATGGCTGCGAATCACCATCTGCATGATTTTGGAGCCCAAAAATTAAGTCTGAAACTGTTCCACAATTTCCCCATCTACTTCTCATGAAGTGATGGGACAGATGCCATGATCTAGTTTTTCTCAATGTGCCAGCTTTAGGCCAATTTCTTCACTCTCCTTGTTCACTTTCATCAAGAGGCTTTTTTTGTGTCTCTGCACTTTCTGCCATAAGGGTGGGTCATCTGCCATTATCTGAGTATATTGATATTCTCCCAGCAATTCTTGATTCAAGCTTGTGTTTCTTCCAGCCCAGCGTTTCTCATGATGTACACTGCATAGAAGTTAAATAAGCAGGGTGACAATATACAGCCTTGACGTACTCCTCTTTCCCATTTGGCACCAGTCTGTCCATGTCCAGTTTAACTGTTTGCTTCCTGACCTGCACTATAAGTTTCTCAAGAGACAGGTCAGGTGTCTGGTCATTCCCATCTCTTCAGATTTTCTATCTTT